>NC_090379.1:111570347-111807847 GCF_036365525.1 Heterodontus francisci
CCCATCCCTAATTGCCCTTGAACTGAGTGGCTTTCATTTCAGAGGGCATTTTCAGAGTCAACCACATTTTGGAGTCACATATAGGTCAGCCCAGGTAAGGATGGCAGATTTCCTTCCCTAAAGGACATTAGCGAACCAGGTGGGTTTTTACAACATTCATGGTCATCATTAGACTAGCTTTTTAGAACCCATGTACCCAGAGCATTAGCCTGGGTACTGGATTACTAGTCCAGTGACATTACCACTATGCCACTGCGTCCAAGAGCTTCTCCAACTTCACCTTGTAAATAGAATTTCCCATCACTGGAACCATTCTGGTAAATCTCTTCTGCACCCTCAAAGACTCTCACATCCTTCAAGTATGGTGACCAGAACTGGATGCAATACTCTGGTTGTGGCCTAAACCGAGCTTGAGAAAGGTTTAGCATAACCTCCCTACTTTTGTACTTGATATCTCTATTTATGAAGCCCAAGATCCCATATGCTTTGTTGACTACACACTCATTCCTATTAGCATTTGCAGCCAGCCAGAAGTACCAAATAGACTATCTATTTTGGCCTCCTCTGAGGCTCCCAGCATCACACTTGCCAGTCTTCAGCCTATCTAGTTCACCCCATGTGATAAAGAAATGACTGAAGGCACTGGATACTCAAAAGGCTATAGGTCCTGACAACATCCCGGTCCTAGTACTGAAGTCTTGTGCTACAGAACTAGCTGCACCCCTAGCCAAGCTGTTCCAGTGCAGCTGCAATGCTGGCATCTACCCAACAATGTGGAAAATTGCCCAAATCTGTTCTGTCCACAAAAAGCAGAACATATCCAATCTGGCCAATAACCACCCCTATCAGTCTACTCTCAATCATCAGCAAAGTGATGGAAGGTGTTGTTGACAGTACTATCAAGCACCACTTAAACAGCAACCTCACTGATGCTTAGTTTAGGTTCCATCAGGGCGACTTGACCCCTGATCTCATTACAGCTTTGATCCAAAAATGGACAAAAGAGCTGAACTCTAGGTGAGAGTGACTGCCCTTGATATCCAGGCAGCATTTGACTGAGGATGGCATCTAGGAGCCCTAGCAAAACTGGAACCAATAGGAATTGGTGGGGGGAGTGGGGTGGGGAGGGGGAAACTCTCCACTGGATGGACTCATACCTAGCACAAAAAGATGGTTAGGGAGGTTATGCTTCAGCTGTACAGGACATTGGTGAGACCACATCTGGAGTACTGTGTACAGTACTGGTCTCCTTATTTAAAGGAAGGATGTAATGCGTTGGAAGCGGTTCAGAGAAGGTTTACTAGACTAATAACTGGAATGGGCGGGTTGTCTTACGAGGAAAGATTGGACAGGCTAGTCTTGTATCAGCTTGAGTTTAGAAGAGTAAGAGGTGACTTGATTGAAACATACAAGATGTTGAGGGGTCTTGACAGGGTGGATGTGGAAAGGATGTTTCCTCTTGTGGAAGAATCTCAAACTAGGGATCACTGTTTAAAAATAAGGGGTCGTCCATTTAAGACACAGATGAGGAGAAATTTTTTTCTCTTGAGGGTTGTGAGTCTTTGGAACACTCCCTCAAAAGGCGGTGGAAGCAGAGTCTTTGAATATTTTTAAGTCAAAAGTTGATAGATTCTTGATGAGCAAGGGGGTGAGAGGTTATTGGTGGTAGTCAGGAATGTGAGGTAATCAGTTCAGCTATGATCTTATTGAATGGTGGAGCAGGCTCGAGGGGCTGAGTGGCCTACTCCTAATTTGGATGTTCGTATGGTTGTGGTTGTTGGAGGTCAATCATCTCAGTCCCAGGACAATCACTGCAGGAGTTCCTCAGGGTAGTGTTCTAGGCACAACCATCTTCAGCTGCTTCATCAATGACCCTCCCTCCTTCATAATGTCAGAAGTGGGGATGTTCACTGTATGATGTTCAGTACCATTCGCAACTCCTCGGATACTGAAGTAATCCATGTCTGTATGCATCAAGACCTGGGCTGATAAGTGGCAAGTAATATTTGTGCCACACAAGTGCCAGGCAATGACCATCTCCAACAGGAGAGAATAGAACTACCTTTCCTTAACGTTCAACAGCATTACCATCACTGAACCCCCACTATCAACATCCTGGGGGTTACCATTGACCAGATACTGAACTGGACCAACCACATACTGTGGCTACGAGCAGGTCAGTGGCTGTGAATTCTTCAGTGAGTAACCCACCTCCTAACTCCTTAAAGCCTGTCCACCATCTACAAGGCACAAGTCAGGAGTGTGATGGAATAATCTCCACTTGCCTGGATGAGTGCAGCTCCAACAACACTCAGGAAGCTCGACACCATCCAGGATAAAGCAGTCTGCTTGATCGGCACCCCATCCACCACTTTAAACATTCTCTCCCTCCGCCGCCAATGCACACTGGCAGCAGTGTGTACCATCTACAAGATGCACTGCAGCAAATCACCATGCCTCCGTCAACAGCACCTTCCAAACCCACAACCTCTTTCACCTAAAAGAACAAGGGCAGCAGACACATAGGGACTCCACCACCTGCACATTCCCCTCCAGGTCATACACCATTCTGACTTGGAACTACATCGCTGTTCCTTCACTGTCGCTGGATCAAAATCCTGGAACTCCTCCCTACCTGCACCAGATGGACCACAGTGGTTCAAGAAGGCAGCTTACCACCACTTTCTCAAGGTAAATTATGGATGGGAAACAAATACAGACCTTGGCAAAATGCATCACCTCACATCTCTCTATTAAATTCCTTCTGCTACTTGTCTGCTCATTCTGCTAGCCTATCTATGTCCTATTGCAGTTGATCGGTATCATCCTCACTGGCTGCCACACCTCCAAGTTTGGTGGTATCAGAAAATGTTGAAGTTCTACTCTATTCCAATATCCAAGTCGTTTATGTGTATCAAAAAAAAGCAGTGGTCCTCGCACTGAACTCTGGGAAACACTGGTGTTGATCATCCTCCAGTCTGAAAAGCAACCATTTACCACAACTTGCTGTTTTCTGTCCTTAAGCCAATTTTTTTAAATCCAAGCTGATAGTGACCCTCCTATTCCACAAGCCTCAATTTTGTTAAGCAGCCATTAATGTACTTTGTCAAAGGCTTTCCTAAAATGCATATAGACAACATCCATCGCATTCCCTCCATCAACCATGATGGGCAGCGCACTGGTTAGCACTGCAGTCTCTCAGCTCCAGCGACCTGGGTCCGATTCTCAGTACTGCCTGTGTGGAGTTTGCAATTTCTCCCTGTGACCACGTGGGTTTCCGCCGGGTGCTCCGGTTTCCTCCCACAGCCAAAGACTTGCAGGTTGATAGGTAAATTGGCCATTGTAAATTGCCCCTAGTGTAGGTAGGTGGTAGGAGAATGGTGGGGATGTAGTAGGGAATATGGGATTAATGTAGGATTAGTATAAATGGGTGGTTGTTGGTTGGCACAGACTCGGTGGGCCGAAAGGCCTGTTTCAGTACTGTATCTCTAAAATAAAATAAAAACCTTCTGTTACTTCCTCAAAAAAGATCAATTAGATTAGTCAAGCGCGATCTGCCTTTTACAAATTCATGCTGGCTCTCCCTAATTAACTCAAACCTCTCCAAGTGCCTGTTGATTTTTTTCCCCCGATTATTATTTCTAAAACCTTACCCATCACAGATGTTTAACTGACTGGCCTGTAGTTACTAGGAATGGCCTAACACCCCTTGAATAAGGGTGTCATATTTGCCACTCTTCAATCCTCTGGTATCTTCTCCCATGTCTAGGGAAGGTTGGAAGATTACGGCAAGCCCTTCTGCTATCTCCACTTCCACTTCTTTTTGCAACCTGTTCTGGACCAGGCAACACAACTACACTAAACATAGATTTTCACTTCATCCATTATCGCTACCATTTCTGCTTCTACCAATATTTTGTCAGCATCATCTTCCTTAGTAAACATCGATGCAGAGTACTTAAGTATTCTAGCCTCGCCCTTTGCCTCTAAGCATATATCACCCTCGTTGACCCCAATGGGTCCCATCCCACCTCTTACTCTTACTACCCACTTGCCAGTAGAAGATTTTTGGGTTCCCTTTTATGTTGACTGCCATTTTATTCTCTCTTTGCCACTCTTATTTTCCTCTTCACTTCCCCTCTCAACTTATTGTATTGGGCCTGGTTCTCGCTTGAAGAATTCACCTGGCATGCATCAGACACCTTTTTTTTGTTTCATCATATTCTCTATCTCCCTCATCTTCCAAGGAGCTCTGGCTTTGGTTCCCTTACCTTCACCCTTGTTGGAATGTACCTAGCCTGTACTTGAAGCATCTCTTCCTTAAAAATCACCCACTGCTCCATTACAGTTTTTCCTGGCATTCTTTGGTTCCATTTTATCCTGGATAGATCCCCTCTCATTCCAATTTGGAAGCTGTACTTTAGATTGTTCCTTGCTGTTCTCCATGGCTAATCTAAACCCTATGATACAAAGGTCAGTCTTACCCAATTACTGACACTTGGTCTACTTCATTCCCCAGCACCAAATCCAGCAAAGTCTCCTTCCTATTTGGACCTGCAGGCTCCGCTCAGAGCTGGGGTTAAGTCTATACAGTCATTTTACATTAGGGTTCTTGCACCTAACTGAGAGATGTCATGTCTGGCCTGGTGGAAGGAACAATTTATTTATCTACTCTAAATAAAAGACATGAAATACATAAGTTGCCAGTCAGAATTTGCATGGGAAACTGCTGCAAATAGCACCCGTATCTGAAAAATGATAGCCCAAGATTTTTGGCATTCACAGTTTTCCTTTATTTGGAGGAAGAAGATGGGGCAATGTTTCAGATGGGCTAGTCCCCACAGCATCACTAATATCAGCCTATTCTTTCAAATGCTGATTGGACCACTGCAGAATTTCCTAATTTTTATTCCTGATTTCCAGCTATCGTACAGCAGCATTTAAGGTGAAGCTAAAGTATTTAAGGTGAAGGGTCACTGACCTGAAACGTTAACTCTGCTTCTCTCTCCACAGATGCTGCCAGACCTGCTGAGTGTTTCCAGCATTTCTTGTTTTATCAGATTTCCAGCATCTGCACTATTTTGCTTTCATCTTGTGGCCTACCCTGTTAGATTTGTTCATGCACCTTGATCAACAATGGGACCAAGAGTGTGTTTCCCTACCCAATGAGATTAAAAGATTGAGAAATAAACAGAGGAAGTAGGGTAATTTTGCATCAAATCGGGTACAGAAAGACAATAGAGAAAGAAAGATTGGATTAAGAGACAGAAACAAGAAACAGAAAGGAAAGGTAAGAAAAGCTGTAAAAATTTAAAACTTGGCATTTTTAAAATCATCTAAACAATTGGCGATCTGAAGGAATGAGATTCCAGGTTTTGAATTTCTGAGCCAGAGAGGGCAGTCATCATCAATTATAACTTTTTTAGGATGCTGTTAATTACTAGACTTAACTTTGTGGTAAGTTTAAGGGCACTTAATGTGCAAATACCGCAACTTTATGAAAATCAGGAGGTTAAGCACAAAAATTACATTTTTGTGAAGCACACAAATCGGCCAGCAACTTGTGACAATTCGCAATTCACAGATTATCTTCCTTGTAACAAGTCACTGGCTGATTTGTGCATTCATAGCGGCATACATTGTTCAGGCGCTGTTACTTTTTTCAACAACATCTGTGGCATTAACAGCCTTCCTTAACGTGTGAATATTCAATGTGCAGGGCCACACAACATGACTGAGCAGCCAAGTATCTATCTTGGTTGGGTCCCTTCTGTCTGATGTTGATATTTTTAAAAGAAATATATAATTTTCATGTAATCTAAATTATAGAGTTTGATTGTAAGACTGCTGGAAAGCCTTTAATCATTGTAAAGCACCTCAATTGGATCACCACCTAGTCTTCCATATTCAAAGGAGTACAAGCCTCATTTATACAACCTATCCTTCTGGAAGTCCATATAAATAACATCCTTAGACACTCCCCTATCTTCCATGCTGGCTCTTCAATCAATTCATATTTTCCCAAGTGCTGAGTCACTCTATCCCTAACATGATAGTAACTTCCCCACAACTGAAGTTAAACTAATAGTCCTATAATTTCCTAATTTATCTCTCTCGCTCTTCTACGCTAGCAGTTTTCTGATCCAAGAGGGCAACTCCTGGATTGAGTGGTTTGAAAGATCATGACTAAAGCATCTACAATTTCCCCATCACCTTCATTTAATACCCTGGGTGGAAAGCATCAAACCCTGGAGATTTATCTTTAGACTCATTATTTTCTCCAGTTCCATTTTTTAATTTAGATTAAATCTGGTTAGTTCCTCCCCATGATTTATTTTTTAGTTTATCTTGGTTCTCTGGTATTTTAGCCTCATCCTCTACTGTAAAGACCGATGCAAGATAAGTGTTTAGCAAGTCTGCCATTTCCTGATTTTCAATTACAGTGTTATCTATGTCTGTCATTAAGGGAATTACTCTTAGCCACCATCTTTCTCGTAATGTAAAAACATTCGGTGTTTTCCTTGATATCCTTCACAAACTTTTTTTTGACTTTTTTTTCCAGTTCCAACTACTTTCCTTATATCTCTTTGCTGTTCTTTATCTCTTTGCTGATTTTTATATCTCTGTCACAGTCTGCAGGATCTGTACTATTCTTTGCATTCATTTAAGCTCTTTTTTAGTTTTATACTATATCTTGCTTCTCTTGTTGACTGGGGTTATTCGATTACGTAAGTGAGCTCTTGCCCTTTATTGGTATGTATAGGTATTGTATTCTACCAAATACTACTTTGAACACTTTCCACTGTTAATCTGTAGTTTTATCTGCCAATCATTCAACCTGATCTCAGGTCAATTTCTACCTCATCCCTCCAAAGTCCACCTTACCTAAATGTAAAACCTCATGACTCTTATCCTTCTCATGCCCACATTGTCCTGATACGGCGGTAGTGAGCCTTAATCAGTGTGCTGAAGGTGTTCCCGCAAGGCTATTAGGTAGAGCTGCAGGATTTTTGCCTCAGCAACAATGAAGGAACAGTTCCGCTGCCTTGTGGGCTCCCCATGCCCTCCCCCCAAAGGGCACGTATCTTCCTTTGCTTCAAATAGTTCCCTTAACAAAATGGTCTCGCACTCCACTGCTGGTTGTAGTAAAATATTCCATGCTCCAAAAGTCCTTGGTGTAGAGAAGTGTTTCTTAAACTCATTGCTCTTTTACTTACAATGTAAATTGAATGTTCCCTCCTACTGACCACCCCAATAGGAGGAAATAATCCTTCTGTATTAAATCTCTTCATTTTAAAAGCCAATATTAAATCATCTTTGCTTTCTCTGTTCCAGTGGAACTAGGCCTAGTATCTCAATGCTATAGTTTCTCATCCACAGGATCATTCTGATGATTCTATGCTGAAGATAGCTTTATTCTTTCTATAGTGCACCATGGAAAACTGCAGACTTTTCTCAGACTTTGTATAAATTTCTCATTACTTTTTTTATACCCTTGTATTCTATGCCTCCACTTATAAAACCCAGAATACACAACCTTTTTTATGGTTTTACATACCAATACTCATTATCAGAGAATTGCGTTTCTGCACTCCTAGGTGTCTATTCATCTATGTTCTTTGGCCTCTTTCCACCCAGAAGCAGGGACCCCCAACTGATTTTTTTTTTAAAACCCCTTTTTTCTAAGAACACAATTGTAATATGTTAAGATAGTCAAAGGAGTTGATAGGCTAGACAGAGAGAAACTCTTTCCTCTACTGGGGGAGTCTAGTCAAGGGGCATAACTTTAAAATTAGAGCTCAACAGTTCGGGGTGATGTCTGAAAGCACTTCTCCATACAGGGTAGTGGAAATCTGGAATTCTCCCCAACAGTTGTTGACACTGTGGGTCAATTGAAAATTTAAAAATGGAAATTCATTTTTGTTAGGCAAGGGTATTAAGTGTAATATTAGGCAAGTGAAGCTAAGGTGGATAGATGAAGTCACGATGCATGATCTAATTGAATGGCAGAACAGGCTCGAAGGCTGAATGCCCTACTCCTGTTCCTGACTGCTGCTCCAGCTGAGAACATTTAACTTAGCACAGCCCAGAAAATGAGAGCTGGGACTTTATTACCGGGACTACATGGTGCATTTACCCACTAAGCCATTGAGGAAGCTTAGTTTAATCGAGGAATCTGCTTTATATGTTAAACACTGAAAATAAGGTCTCCACCCCTGCCCTTGGGGAAGAAAAACATGTTACACTTTTTTCTTCTGATCTGTTTACAGTGACTACTGCTTAGGTTTAGATTGTGGTTGTTGAATTTTGGACCTATTAATGTGTCCAGTTACTGCGCATTACTCATTTATTTACATGGTTAACGTCAGTAAAAGTTAATTTTAATCTGCAGTGCAATTGTTGATGCTGTCCTACCAAACCGGGGTTGCATATGGCAGGAGTATTTTTAAGTTGTTTAACACTAGGGTGAAATACTAGTGGTTACAGCTCTGTTAATTAGTGTCCTATTGGAAGCAACTGAAGCAGTACAATTTATTTTTATTCTCTGCATGTGGGCAACACTGACGGGGCTTCATTTATTGTCCATCTGTAGTTGCCTTAGGTAAAGCATATTGAGCTTCAGTTTATAATAGCAGTATGCATAAAGCAGCTAGTACATGGCTTTCAGCCTGTAGCAGCAGAGATGTTTTATCACGTTTGTGCCATCTTGTTGGAGCAAAGGTCCAGGGAACACTATGTACTTTGTGTTATCATTGCCAATATGAAGACTTGTGTGTGTGTGTGTGTGTATATATATATATATATATATATATAATCACATTTTACATCAGGATGTCTCTCAGCCAATGAATCGTTTTTGAAATGTAGTCACTACTATTAAATAGGTACATGTGGCCAATTTACACACAGCAAATTATCTTAAACTTTGAGATAAATGACCAGTTAATCTGTTTGAGCAATTAATATCGGCCAGGAAACTAACAAAACCCCGCGTTCTTGAAAGCAATAATGCTATCAGAAGCAAATAATGCCTCAGTATAATGTTTAAATCCTCAAGTGGGGATATAAATCTGTGACTTTCTGACTCGAGAACCAAATCTACAGAATATTAAATTAATATTCTGGAATGACCTTATCCATTCCTCTATCTTATTGATCTGAGATCTCCTTCCGCTGGCCTGGTCTCTGGACTTCCCATTTCTCAGACCAGAACTGGACACAATCTTCAAGATGCAGTCTGACCAGAGCACTACAAACCAGTGTACAGTTTGATCAACGCTTCCTCTGACTTGTATTTTATTATTCTGGTTGTAACATTCACATTAAGCAACAGGAAGAATCAAAGCTAACTAATACATGATTTTAATTCCAAGAATAAACTGAACCAAGAAATCTTTGTGTAATGTCAGGCAAACCCCTCACCTGCCAAGACTGGAGTACACATGATTTTGCCACATGAACATTCAAACTTAAAATTGCAAGTTTCTGGCTGAAAAGACATTTGCATAGTAACTAGCAGAGTTGGAACAGGGGACAAAGGACCATGCCCTGACCCATTCAACCAACAATGGACTTTTGATTAGAAGAAGCTGAAGATTGGGGTGGGGGGAGCGGGTGGAAGCTAGCATTCCAGGTTGGCTGCTTAGATAGCAGAATCCACAAACACAGAAGAAGTGGTCAGACCATTTTTTTAGTCACAAGACTAACTGGCTGTTGAGATTTGAACTTCCAACAAGGGATTTGAACTCAGAAAGCCATGTTCCCAGTTGGAGCAGAACCTCCTCTCCAGTCCTGCCTGCCTCCATCTCTTTCCCATGGAACTGAATCTCGTGAAAACACATGAACCTCAGAGAAAAGTCTTCTACACGAACAAGGTTTAAGAACAACACTGGGCTCTGGCGAACAGCAAGACTACCTACCATCAAGTGAGCTCAAAAGACAGTAAACAAGAAACTCTTCTGATATTGCCTCAAACCCTTCTACTATAGTTTCCTCTTTTTTTTCTGTCCATATTTGCATGTGTATATCACGTGCATGCTAGTGTGTGCACATCATATATCCATAGGCGTCAACCGTATTAGAGTTTAAGTCTAAGTTTTAATAAATTTCACTTTTCTCTTTTAAACCTGAGAAAACCTGTTTATGCTCATTTCTTTGCCTTATATTTGGAAAACTGTGAACAAGGATTCACAAAGGGAGAGCTCAAAGCACAGTGTGTTTAAAATTAAAGCCCTGTTACAATAAGACCAGGTAAAGACAGCAAAAGATCCCTAGACACATTTCTCACCTGGTCGTAACAGTAGTTACTCAAATTGATGACTGCTCAGATGAATGTTTAGACCCAAGTCCACCACTTTCTGGAGCCAATTTTTACACACTTTTACCAGCATTTTCTTCTTATACAGTTACAGGTTATAAGCAAGCATCTCCTAACCCAACAACCACAGTTCAAGTCAATATCTATTTATAGGGACACAAGTGAAACCCCAGTTAATGCTCACCACCTGCCTAGAATTAATCACAAATAATATGCAATTAAGAGATTCCTTTCTCTCTTTCGATAAGAGTGTTCCTGTGCATCCCAAAATTTCAAAACAAATTAAATCAAAAACATCCACATTCTGTATAAAGCATGACATTGCGAGGCGCTCCTCCTCTAGGACCTCTCATAACTTCTTTGTTCAAGCATTTCTTTTTGTAAAATAGGATAGTTGATGACTTGCACCACCCATTTAATTTTAGATTTCCTTTCTCTAGCATTTGTTTCAAGCCAGCAAGGTCAATCCATAACCGTTTCTCACACACTTTTCATAGTGTACATTATCCCGCAATAAGTTCTTACCTACATAAGTCAGTGGGTATACCACCTTCAGTCATGTACATGGTACAGAATCTCCTTAAAATATTTGACACATAGAATCCCATATCCACTGCCTCCAAGAGCCAGTGTTTCAGCTGCCTATATACTTTTAATAACTCTTTTTATCATCTTAGCTACCCAAACTAAAGGACAATATTTCTCATTTAAACTCATATGAAATATTATGAAACCAGCTGCATTAGAATACCCAAAAGGAAGATTAGCATGTGAAGCATTGCTAAAAATGACTCATATTCTTTGGCTCACCTAAGGAGGTGAACTTAAGTACTGTTACAGCCAGGTGAGGGGGGAAATCTCGGGCTCCCCTTTCGCCCTTCCTCTTATTTGACCACAACAGGGCTTATTCCTTTTTTTAAACAGTAGTTGTGCTTACCACCTCAATGAGTGTTTTACCTTTTTCCTTTAATGTGATCATGAAAGAACCAATTGGACAGGTTTTCTTGAGTTTTAAGAAGAAAGACGTAAGTTTATTATACTTAACACTCTAACCCGATTTTAAAATATGCTACACATTCACGCATACGTTCACTCGAGAATCTCACATGCACAAATAGATTACAGGAGGGAGAATAAGTAGATTTGGTTGGTTGGAATAAATGGAACTTAAATACAGTCTGTAAATCCAGTAGTCCTCAGCTGAAGCTGTATTCTTGAAGTCCTCTGGTCAAAGTGCACTTTGGTTGGCCTGCTTTGCTTAGGGTTGCTTGAAGGCAGAATTGCAGTCAGCGCTCTTCCCCCTGTCACTGACTGTAGCAGTCTGTATGCTTGGAGGGTCTTCCATTCGCAGACGTTTATCACTTGATGTTTTCTGGAGGGAGAGAGACTGGAGCAGCAGCCTTCTGTGCTGCTGTACACTCAGTTACTGCCTGTCTGTGTAACAAGACTTCTAGTTTCTTCAGCGATGAACGGGCAATCACATGGTTCTTCTCAATACACCTTTGTTTCGAATGAAGTTTATCTGGAATCTTCTAATGAAATTCAAGGTTCTACATGCCCCATGGTGTCCATTCACACTTGGAGGGGGTTGTCTCTTTCGCAATCAATGGGTGGGGATAGCCTTGACTGTCAAGCTAATGAAGCTATTCTGGGTAATTCAGTCACTTAGAGCAAGGCATTGTCCTGGTTGAGCTTCTTGTTGGACTTTCTGTCTCCAGTCCAATGTAAATGGCAGTGGCCATCTTGGCTGCTAGCTGTTTTAAAAGTTACTTGCAAGGTTTTTCCCCATTAAAAGTCTAGGGCAAGTTTCCAATGGATGAAATTAATATGTCCCATTTGGCATATAGGGTTTTTCCTGACCATACACATTTCTCCAGATTTAAATGTTTTATTTGCCTTTAAAACATTCTCGGCTTTAGGGTGTTTCATTGTAGTACTTTAATTCCAACACATTAAAACTAGCACCTGGTCTAGTCTGAGTGCCCAACCAGTTTAACAGGCCAATCAAGCTTCACAGTTGCTCTGTCTCCTCTTTAGATATAACATCATCTTTCTATCATGACCTTGCATGATTAACCGGGATGGGAGTAACACTCTCTAAGAATATTGATTTTAAAAGTTAATACAGACCTACTCTGTTTAATATCTAAACCAATATGTTTAGAAGCCCCACAAGCCTGATTCCCAATTTTAAATTCTTCTTTTGGGCCTCCTTATCTCGAGAGACAATGGATACGCGCCTGGAGGTGGTCAGTGGTTTGTGAAGCAGCGCCTGGAGTGGCTATAAAGGCCAATTCTGGAGTGACAGGCTCTTGCACAGGTGCTGCAGAGAAATTTGTTTGTTGGGGCTGTTGCACAGTTGGCTCTCCCCTTGCGCCTCTGTCTTTTTTCCTGCCAACTACTAAGTCTCTTCGACTCGCCACAATTTAGCCCTGTCTTTATGGCTGCCCGCCAGCTCTGGTGAATGCTGGCAACTGACTCCCACGACTTGTGATCAATGTCACACGATTTCATGTCGCGTTTGCAGACGTCTTTATAACGGAGACATGGACGGCCATACTCTAACCTTAATAACACTTCTCAAATTCTACAGTACCACCCTGTAAGAAATCATCAACATGCATCATGAAGATACCTGTAAGTTTTCCTTTATGACACCAATAAAATATTGTGCTTTTAGTTGAACACATACTATTTTCAGCAAAAAAGTCTCACCAGAAAATACCCCATCCTGGAAGCATCATTCAGGCCATGGATGCATTTGTTTAGTTTCCACAGTTTTCCTTCTGCACCTGCTGCCTCTTTAGGTGAGTTCATAAACACTTCTGAAAAGTATCGCCCTGCAAAAATGTGGCTTTTATGTCAATTGTTCTACACTCGCATGAATATGTGGCCAAAACAGCTAAAAGGATTTTCAAGATTACTTTTCCAGCTGTGGGAGAGCCCACTCTAACTGTATCTGTATCACCAAGTCGCTCTTCAAAACCCCGAGCAACTGGCCTCACTTTAGCCTTAAGTCTCATCTGCAAGTACCTTTTTGGTCCGAATCCACCTATGTAACAAAGCTGGTTGCCCCTCCAGAATAAACTACAAACATTCTCCAACTATCTAATTCCCTTTTTTGGTCTCTTTATTGGCAGCCACCAAAACGTCAATCATGAGGACTTCTGCTTTTAGTTCTGTTCAAAGACTGTTGTGTGACCTTCATTTCAGGGTATAGTCTATTGAAGCTATGATGTCTATTTGCATTTTTATGTCTGTTAGGACTACTACTGTAAGATCTCCCTCTCACATTTTCAGAGGCTCTTTCTCAGGTACGTGATCATTTTCTGATACAAGAGTCACTTCCAGGCCCACTCAGTCCTTGCACTGCGTTTTTTTATTCTCCACTCTTTCATCCCATTCTGCTAGTCCATGGGCCTCATTTCTTGGCCATCATTCTGAACATTCAACCAATATTTAAACTTGCTAGTAGTTTTTCCTGCACGTCCCACAATTGTCACATCCCTCCATTGACTAGACCCCTCTGGAACGTATATCACTTGAGTACCCAACCTGGGCAATTGGCGTTTGGATGCGATAGCCCCATCATGTGTCATGATTATTCACATCACCACTGTCCAGCCCTTGATCTACCATATTCTATTCCTCAGGACCTTCATCACAGGACACATAAGCAGTTGAGGTACAAGGTATCTTGTTTACTTCTGTCAGCTGCTGAGAGTCAGAGATTTTGTAATTTAATCTGTTTAATCATGAGCAAAAGACTTGCAGGTTGGTAGGTAAATTGGCCATTATAAATTGTCACTAGTATAGGTAGGGAATATGGGATTAATGTGGGATTAGTATAAATGGGTGGTTGATGGTCGGCACAGACCCGGTGGGCCGAAGGGCCTGTTTCAGTGCTGTATCTCTAATCTAATCTGAATATAGCTTTTAGAAGACGTATAAATGAAATGTACCTTTTGCAAAGGCATATTTTGGCTACGAGATCCCAGACAAGCCCCCAATTGGTTACGGCCACCTGGTGAGGGTGGTTTGCACTGTTCAACTCCCACCTGACTGCAGCAAGTATTTTTTGGTTATGAGGGTATAACCCTAACTTGTTTTATTTGTCAAATGAACAGCTGCCTTGTGGGCGTCTCGGGAGAGACCACGGCTAAGGGAGTAAACCCTAACAGAAAATCCGGAGTGGAACCCCGTAGGCGGTCATGTGTCACCTTTGGCATGTTTCCGGCAGTTCCTGCAGCCATACCGGTGCCAAACGTCGTGCTCTGCACTCCTTTGGACCCCACCAGAAAGGCCGAGAGGGGGGTTTTGACGCTTGGGCAACTCTCAACCTCCATACATTCGCCCAGGCATGCGCCATGGAGAGGTCACTCCATAGTTGCCTCACAGCGACTGACACCACTGACCACCTCTAGGCGCTTACCCATTGTCTCTCGAGACAAGGAGGCCAAAGAAGAAGAAACTGTAATAGCTTGATTGCCACGTTTGATAAATATTGTCTTACCACCTATTACCTTACTAGGGCCCTTCCATTCCCCATGACCCTCTTTTTATAATACATCAAATCTTCTGAATTAAATTCTGTCTCAGGATCATCTTATACGATGCCTCAGTGCTCTCTGAATTTTCTCCAACAACTCAGCCTTGATAGTCAGTTTCCCTGCATGTAAATCATTCAGAAAACAATGGCACTAATTGTAGTGCCTTCTACAGCAGGAGGACTATCGCACAGCACAGAAGGGAATTGGGGATTGCACCCATTGACCAATTGATGGGCATTCTATCCTCCAACCATCTGGAGTGAATTCTTTGCATGAACCACTCTTGCTGGGGGGTTGTCAACTTGCAGTCTGGTTGATTAGATAACATTTTAATCATTTCATTGATCACTGCATGATTCCTTTCACCATGTCCATTGCTGAAAGAATTTTCAGCTGCAGTATTCATGACCATAATGTTCATATTTTCACACATGTCTCTGAACTAGTCATCAATTTCATCATGGAGGCAGAACAACTTTCCATACATTCCTTGATGTTCTCGTTGCCAAGTCTCATAAGTGCTACCAACATACCAAGTTTACCGCAAGCCCACTCATACTAATAGATACCTGAACTACCTTTTCTTTTCATCCTCCCGCCATTCTTCAATCAATCCCACAAGACACAATAGCTGACCAATAGCAGCAAGAAGATGTAATGACCTATCAGCAGTAAGATCCTGCCCACATTCCCATTCTTCACCTACTGTTTCCACCTGTTCCAGTTATTCCTGCATACGACAGGCAGATTATGCTGCTTGAAACGTCAAGGCCTGCCAGTTTTTCCAAGAACTCCTATCTCAAGGAAACAGCTGCTCTTTTCAGAACAAATTTACATGGTGTCAAACTGTAAAATTGCTTTACTCAATTTACTATTTTTCTCTTGATTCTTATCACCTGATGCCATTAATACTTGTCTAACACTCTGATGAGAAACATCAGGTTTTAAGGAGATACAATAATATCCTGACTGAGTAAACTGCAGATCCACTGACGTTCCAAAAATAATTGCTTTTTCATACTCCATGTCAAGTTTCATTTGTATCTTTTTCATAGGTTTACTCAACAGCATAGGTGCCTCACTAGACACTACATCAGCACTTGTAAAATAGCATGCAAGTCATTTTATATGGAAAATGCTCATTACCACCTTTCCAAGGGCAAATAGAGATAGGCAATAAATGCTGGTCTAGCCAGCAATGTCCACATCCCGTGGCCAAATAAAAACTCCCTTTAGTGACCTCAATGTGTTATCACCAAATCTAAAGCAAGTACTACTTTTATATAAAAACAAGAAATGCTGGAACCACTCAGCAGGTCTGGCAGCATCTGTGGAAAGAGAAGCAGAGTTAACGTTTCGGTTCAGTGAACTTTCTTCGGATCTACCAAATATTAGAAATGTCAAAGGTAATAGTCAAAATGTTAAAGCAAGTGAGGCGGGGGTGGGGCAAGAGATAACAAAGGAGAAGGTGTAGATTGGACAAGGCCACATAGCTGACCAAAAGGTCATGGAGCAAAGGCAAACAATGTTTGACGACGCATCTGCTCTGATGATGCTACCTTCCATGACGGTGCTTCTGATATGACCTCCCTTTTCCTCAACCGAGGATTCCCCCCCCTCGCTGTTGTTGACAGGGCCCTCAACCGTGTCCGGCCCATTTCCCGCACCTCTACCCTCACCCCTTCCCCTCCCTCCCAGAGCCGTGATAGGGTTCTCCTTGTCCTCACTTTCCACCCCATCAGCCTCCATATCCAAAGGATCATCCTACGCCATTTCCGACACCTCCAGCATGATGCCACTACCAAACGCATCTTCCCCTCCCTTCCCCTTTCAGCATTCCGAAGGGATCGTTCCCTCCGCGACACCCTGGTCCACTCCTCCATTACCCCCACCACCTCGTCCCCGTCCCATGGCACCTTCCCCTGCAATCGCAGGAGGTGTAATACCTGCCCCTTTACCTCCTCTCCCCTCACTATCCCAGGCCCCAAACACTCCTTTCAGGTGAAGCAGCGATTTACTTGTACTTCTTTCAATGTAGTATACTGTATTCACTGCTCACAATGTGGTCTCCTCTACATTGGGGAGATCAAACGCAGACTGGGTGACTGCTTTGCGGAACACCTCCACTCGGTCCGCAAGCAGGACCCTGAGCTTCCAGTTGCTTGCCATTTCAACACTCCCCCCTGCTCTCATGCCCACATCTCTGTCCTGGGATTGCTGCAGGGTTCCAATGAACATCGATGCAAGCTCGAGGAACTGCATCTCATTTACCGATTATGCACGCTACAGCCTGCCGGACTGAACATTGAGTTCAATAATTTCCGAGCATGACGGGGCCCCCCATTTTACTTTTACATTTATTTTTAGTTATTTTTTTTAAATTTTTTACAATTTTTTTTTGATAATTTCATTTCATCTTAGTTTGTTCAGTTTGCTTACCCACTGTTTTTTTTCATGTTTGTACTTGCTGCTGTTCAATCTTCAGTCCGTTAACACCCTATCTGTACTAATGCTTTGTCTTTCAACACACCATTAACATATTGTTTGCCTTTGCTCAGCTATGTGGCCTTGTCCAATCTGCACCTCCTTTGTTATCTCTTGCCCCACCTCACTTGCTTATAACCTTTGACATTTCTAATATTTGCTAGTTCCAAAGAAGGGTCACTGACCTGAAACATTAACTCTGCTTCTCTTTCCGCAGATGCTGCCAGACCTGCTGAGTGGTTCCAGCATTTCTTGTTTTTATTTCAGCTTTCTAGCATCTGCAGTATTTTGCTTTTATATTACTACTTTTATATTCCTGAGCAATGTGTTGATCGTTTCTACTTAGTGAATCAGATAGTCCTGAATAATTCACCCCTTATCCTGAGATTGTGCCCCCGTGTTCTAGATTTCCCCGACCAGCGGAAATAATCTCTCCGCTTCTACCGTGTCCACCCATTCCACCAGCGTGTCTCTGTCCTCTTGAAGTCTATTACTACCGCACTGTTTACTAGACTTCCAAGCTTTGTGTTGTCTGCAAATGTCGAAATTGGACCCTGTACCTCCAAGTCATTAATGTATATCAGAAACAGCACTGGCCCTAGCAATGAACCTTTGAGAACTCCACTGCATATCTCCCTCCAGTCCACGATACAGCCATTCACCACAACTCTCTTTTTTTCATCCCTTAGCCAATTTTGTGCAGGACATTCTAAAGGGAGAGGATGAACAGTCAGAGGTCATGGTACACATTGGTACCAATGACATAGGTAGAAAGAGGGATGAGGTTCTGCAACAAGAATTTAGGGAGCAAGGTAGCAGATTAAAAAGCAGGACCTCAAAAGTTGGGATATCTGGATTACTCCCAGAGCCACGTGCTAGGAATAGGAGGATAGAGCAGAGGAGATGGTGCAGGAGGGAAGGCTTTAGTTTCCTGGATCACTGGGTCTGTTTCTGCCAAAGGTGGGACCTGTACAAGTTGGATGGGTTGCACCTGAACCGGAACGGGACCAACATCCTTGCTGTGAGGTTTGCTAGTGCTGTTGGGGGGGGTTTAAACTATTTTGGCAGGGGGATGGGATACAGAGTGGAGGTACAGTAGGGGGTGATGCACAGTCAAATATAGAAGAGAAACTAAGTCAGTCTGGAAGGCAGAGCAAATATAGACCTGTTAAGGCACAAGTGAAAAATGCATGGCTGGATTGCATATATTTTAATGCAAGGAGTCTTGCCAGTAAGGCAGATGAATTGAGGGTGTTGATTAGCACATGCGATTATGATATTATTGCTATCACAGAGACATGGTTGAGGGAGGGACAGGACTGGCAGCTCAATGTTTCAGGGTATAGAATCTTCAGGCAAAAGAGGAGGTGGTATTGCACTGTTGATCAAGGAGTCAATTACTGCAATAAGGAGGGATGATGTCTTAGAAGGTTCCTCAAATGAGGCCATATGGGTAGAACTTAAAAACAAAAAGGGGGCAATTATTTGGCTGGGAGTGTACTTCAGGCCTCCAAACAATCAGGAAGAGATAGAGGAGCAGATATGTAGGCAAATCTCAGAAGTGTAAAAATAGTAGGGGATTTCAACTCCCCAATATCAACTGGGATAGTCTTAGTGCAAAAGGCTTTAAGGGGGTGGAATTCTTAAAATGCATACAGGAGAGTTTTTTGAGCCAGTACGTAGGAAGTCCTACAAGAGAAGGGGTGGTATTGGACCTAATCCTAGGGAATGAAGCCGGACAAGTGGTGGAATTGTCAGTGTCGGTGGGGGAGCATTTCGGGGATAGTGATAGTTGTGGAAAAGGACGAAGAGGGGCCGGAAATAAAGGTACTGAATTGGAGGAAGGCCGATTTCAATATGATGAAACAGGATCTGGCCAAAGTGGACTTGGAGCAGCTACTTGTAGGAAAGTCGGCATCAGACCAATGGGAGTCATTCAAAGAGGAAATAATGAGAGTTCAGAGCCAACATGTACCCATTAAGGTGAAGGGTAGGTCCAACAAGTCCAGGGAACCCTGAATGTCAAGGGATATAGAGGATTGGATCAAGAAAAAAAAGGAGGCTTATGGCAGATACAGAGCACTGAAAACAGCGGAGGCACCAGAGGAGTATAGATTGTGTAGAGGCGTACTTAAAAAAGTAATTAGGAGAGCGAAGAGGGGACATGAAAAAACACTGGTGGGCAAGATAAAGGAAAATCCCAAGGCGTTTTATAAGTATATTAAGGGCAAGAGAATAACCAGGGAAAGAGTAGGGCCCATTAGGGACCAAAGTGGCAATCTGTGTGTGGAACCGGAAGACATAGGTGAGGTTTTAAATGATTACTTTTCATCTGTGTTCACTATGGAGAAGGACGATGTAGGTGTAGAGATCAGGGAGGGGAATTGTGATATACTTGAACATATTAGCATTGAAAGGGAGGAAGTATTGGCTGTTTTAGCGGGCTTAAAAATGGATAAATCCCCAGGCCCAGATGAGATGTATCCCAGGCTGTTATGTGAGGCAAGGAAGGAGATAGCAGGGGCTCTGACACAAATTTTCAAATCCACTCTGGCCTCAGGAGAGGTACCAGAGGGTTGGAGGA
Organism: Heterodontus francisci; assembly: GCF_036365525.1. NCBI lineage: Eukaryota > Metazoa > Chordata > Chondrichthyes > Heterodontiformes > Heterodontidae > Heterodontus > Heterodontus francisci. Next base: position 111,590,284 of record NC_090379.1, read on the forward strand.
CAGCAAATGTGGTGCCATTATTCAAGAAGGACAGCAGGGATGGACCAGGTAATTGCGGGCCAGTGAGTCTAACATCAGTGGTTGGGAAACTATTGGAAAAAGTTCTGAGGAACAGGATTAGTCTCCATTTGGAGAGGCAGGGATTAATTAGGGATAGTCAGCATGGCTTTGTCAGGGGGAGATCATGTCTAACGAACTTGATTGAATTTTTCGAGGCGGTGACTAGATGTGTAGATGAGGATAAAGCGGTTGATGTAGTCTACATGGACTTCAGTAAGACTTTTGATAAAGTTCCGCATGGGAGATTGGTTAAAAAGGTAAGAGCCCATGGGATCCAGGGCAATTTGGTAAATTGGATCCAAAATTGGCTTAGTAGCAGGAGGCAGAGGGTGATGGTCGAGGGTTGTTTTTGCAAGTGGAAGCCTGTGACCAGTGGTGTACCGCAGGGACCAGTGCTGGGACCTTTGCTGTTTGTCATGTACATTAATGATTTAGACGTGAATATAGGAGGTATGAACAGTACGTTCACAGATGACACGAAAATTGGTGGTGTCGTAAATAGTGAGGAGGAAAACCTTAGGTTACAGGACGATATAGATGGGCTGGTAAGATGGGCGGAGCAGTGGCAAATGGAATTTAATCCTGAGAAGTGTGAGGTGATGCATTTTGGGAGGGCTAACAAGGCAAGGGAATATACAATGGGTGGTAGGACCTTAGGAAGTACAGAGGATCAGAGGGACCTTGGTGTACTTGTCCATAGATCACTGAAGACAGCAGCACAGGTAGATAAGGTGGTTAGGAAGGCATATGGGATACCTGCCTTTATTAGCCAAGGCATAGAGTATAAGAGCAGGAGGGTTATGATGGTGCTGTATAAAACGCTAGTTAGGTCACAGCTGGGGTACTGTGTACAGTTCTGGGCACCACACTATAGAAAGGATATGATTGCACTGGAGATTCACCAGGATGTTGCCTGGGCTGGAGCATTTCAACTATGAAGAGAGACTGGATAGGCTAGGATTGTTTTCCTTAGAGCAGAGAAGGCTGAGGGGGGGGTACATGATTGAGTTATACAAAATTATGAGGGACATTGATAGGTTAGATAGTAAGAAACTTTTTTCCCTTAGCGGAGGGGTCAGTAACTAGGGGGCATAGATTTAAGGTAAGGGGCAGGAGGTTTAGAGGGGATTTAGTTTAGTTTAGTTTAGAGATACAGCACTGAAACAGGCCCTTCGGCCCACCGAGTCTGTGCCGACCATCAACCACCCATTTATACTAATCCTACACTAATTCCATATTCCTATCACATCCCCACCTGTCCCTATATTTGAGGAAAAATATTTCACTGAGATTGGTTGGAATCTGGAACGCACTGCCTGAAGAGGTGGTAGAGGCAGGAACCCTCACAACATTTAAGAAGTATTTAGATGAGCACTTAAAATGCCACAGCATACAAGACTACGGGCCAAGTGCTGGAAAATGGGTTTCGAGTAGTTAGGTGTTTGATGGCCGACACAAACACAACGGGCCGAAGGGCCTGTTTCTGTGCTGTATAATTCTGACTCTATGACTCTAAGCCTAATATGTGGCAATTTGAGTCGCCTTTTGGAAGTCCATATACAAAAAATCAATTGAACTGTCTTCATCCACCCTCTCTTACCTCATCAAAAAACACGATCTGCCCTTATCAGAACCACGCTGACTCTCCTGAACTTAGTCTATTCTCGTCCCAGCAACTGTTAATTTTCTTCTGGATTATTGTTTCTAAAAGCTTCCCCACCACCAACGTTAAACTCACCTGTCTAGAATTGTCAGGTCTGTCCTTCTGCCCTTCTCTGAACAAGAGTATAACGTTTACAATCCTCTAGTCCTTTGACAGCACCCTTCTATCTAGGGAGTATTGGAAGAATGTCGACAGCGCTTCTGCACTTTCCACCTTACTTCCATCAGCAACCTAGGATATATCCCATCTGGACTGGCTGACGTATCACTGTAAGTACCACCAGCCTTTCTAACACATCTTTATTTTTATCTCATCCAGTATCCTAGCAATCTCATCATTTACTGTTACTTTGGCATGGTCCTCTTCCTTGGTAAACACTGATGCAAAATACTCACTTCATACCCCAGCTATGCCTTCTGCATCCACTAATAGACCACCATTTTGGTCCCTAATTAACCCCATTTCTTCGGTGACAACCCTTTTACTGTTAATAAGCCTGTAGAAGACATTTGGATTCCCTTTTACATCTGCCAATCTACACTTTTACTATGTATTTTCCCCCTCTTATTTCCTTTTGCATTTCTCCTCTAAACTTTTATATTCAACCTTATTCTCCCTTGTATTATCAAGCAGGTATCTGTCATACACCACCTTTTCCTGTTTCATCCTACCCTCTCACTTCAACATCCAGGGAACTCAGGCTTTGGTTGCTATCCATTTCACCCTTGTAGGAATGTATCTAGACTGTAGCCAAATCATTTCCTCTTTAAAGGCTGCTCAATGCTCCATTACATTTCTACCTGCCAGTCTTTGACTCCATTTTACCCGGGTCAGATCGCTTCTCAATTCGCTGAAATTAGCCCTCATCCAGTTAAATATTTTTATTCTCGATTGCTCCCTTTCCTTCTATGGTTACAATCTAAACCTTACAATGCTATGATCACTATTCCTGAGATGCTTTCAAACTTTGACTTTCTCCACTTGACCATTTCATTCCCCAAGATTAGAAGATCCAGCAATGCCTCCTTCCTCATCGGGCAGGAAACATATTGATAAAGAAAATTCTTCTGTAAGACACTTCAGAAATTCCTCCCCTTCCCTGCCCTTAACACAATCAGTGTCCCATTCGAAAGCCTCCCATTGACGCTGCTCTATAGTTCTCAGTAATTTCTTAACAAATCTTCTCCCCTCACTCCTTCTCACAATTTGGCCTATAAAATACACTGCTAGTATAATAGCTCCTTTATTATTTCTTCAATCCAACCAAATAGATTCTGTATAATAAAAGCAAAATACTGCAGATGCTGGAAATCTGAAATAAAAACAAGAAATGCTGGAAATACTCAGCAGGTCTGGCAGCATCTGTGGAAAGAGAAGCAGAGTTAACGTTTCGGGTCGGTGACCCTTCTTCGGAAATAGATTCTGTACATGATCCTTCAAGGACCTTCTCTCTTTCTAACACTGATATTTTCCCTTTTCCCTGCCATATCTTTCCTGAATACCTTGAAGTGAGGAATATTAAGTATCCAATCCTCTCATTATTTGAGCCAGGTTTCAGTTACTTCAATATGGCTATTTATGCCTGCAACTCACCAACCTTATTAATCACGCTTTGCTCATGTACAGACGTGCACTCCAAACCTAACTTAGGCCATTTTCTGTATTTTTTAATATCCCACCTAATTCTGTTATTTCCAACTCTGTCTCTCCCAGTCCTCTGTACCTTGTTTCGACTTTATAAATCCACATCTTGATGCCTAATGCTCTGCCAAATTAGTTTAAACTCTGCCCCAAGGCTGTTTTTCTCTTTGGGCTGCATTGAGTTCAATGGAGAGAGATTAATTTTCTGTGAAGTCTGCAATTTTCCATCACTGGACAGCTAACGTCTGTCTAAACTGCAATTGATAATGGTGATCAGTAGGATCAGAATGGACAGAGACTGCTGGAGTTGTGTGCCTATCACAACCTCTACATCACCAACTCGTTCTTTCATACTAAACCCTGTCACCAGGTTTCATGGAGACACCCAAGATCACGTCGTTGGCACCAGCTGGACCTCATCGTCACAAGGCGAGCCGCTATAAACCGTGTCCAAATCACACGCAGCTTCCACAGTGCGGACTGCCCAGTGTGCAGCAAAGTTAAACTCAAACCAAAGAAGCTACATCACTCCAAGCAGAAGGGCCACCCGCGCATCACCACTAACAGAATTTCTTATCCACAGCTGTTACATAAGTTTCTAAATTCACTTGAAAAAGCCCTTGAAAACACTCCCACAGGGGATGCAAAGATCAAGTGGGCCCACATCAGAGACGCCTATGACTCAGCAATGACCACCTTTGGCAAACGTGAGAAGCAGAATGCAGACTGGTTTCAATGTCACTTTGAAGAGCTGGAACCTGTCATAGCCGTTAAGTGCATTGCACTGTTGAACTACAAGAAAGCCCCCAGCGAGTTAACATCCATAGCACTTAAAGCAGCCAGAAGCACTGCACAAAGAACAGCCAGGCACTTTACAAATGACTACTGGCAACACCTATGCAGTCGTATTCAGCTGGCCTCCAACACCGGAAAAATCAGAGGAATGTATGATGGCATTAAGAGAGCTTTTGGGCCAACCTTCAGGAAGATCACCCCCTCAAGTCCAAATCAGGGGACACGATAACTGACTAATGCAAGCAAATGGAGTGGAGCACTACCCAGAACTGTACTCCAGGGAAAACGTTGTCACTGACACTGCCCTCAATGTAGCCCAGTCTCTGCCAGTCATGGATGAGCTGGACCAACAGCCAACAAAATTGGAACTCGGTGATGCCATGGATTCTCTAGCCAGTGGAAAAGCCTTTGGAAAGGACGACATTACCCCTGAAATAATCAAGAGTGCCAAGCCTGCTATACTCTCAGCACTCCATGAAATGCTTTGCCTGTGCTGGGACGAGGGAGCAGTACCACAGGATATGCGCGATGCCAATATCATCACCCTCTATAAGAACAAGGGTGACCACGGTGACCGCAACAACTAACGTGGAATCTCCCTGCTCAGCATAGTGGGGAAAGTCTTCGCTCGAGTCGCTTTAAACAGACTCCAGAAGCTGGCTGAGCATGTCAACCCTGAGGCACAGTGCGGCTTTCGAGCAGAGAGATACACCATTGACATGCTGTTCTCCCTTCGCCAGCTACAGGAGAAATGCCGTGAACAACAGATGCCCCTCTACGTTGCTTTCATAGATCTCACCAAAGCCTTTCACCTCGTCAGCAGACGTGTTCTCTTCAGACTACTAGCAAAGATCGGATGTCCACCAAAGGTACTAAGTATCATCGCCTCATTCCATGACGATATGAAAGGCACAATTCAGCATTGTGGTGTCTCATCAGACCCCTTTCCTATCCTGAGTGGCGTGAAACAGGGCTGTGTTCTCGCACCTACACTGTTTGGGATCTTCTCACTGCTGCTGTCACATGCATTTAAGTCTTCAGAAGAAGGAATTTTCCTCCACACAAGATCAGATGGCAGGTTGTTCAACCTTGCCCATCTTAGAGCGAAGAGCAAAGTACGGAAGGTCCTCATCAGGGAACTCCTCTTTGCTGACGATGCTGCATTAACATCCCACACAGAAGAGTGTCTGCAGAGACTCTTCGACAGGATTGCGGCTGCCTGCAACGAATTTGGCCTAACCATCAGCCTCAAGAAAACAAACATCATGGGACAGGACGTCAGAAATGCTCCATCCATCAATGTCGGTGACCCCGCTCTGGAAATAGTTCAAGAGTTCACCTTCCTAGGCTCAACTATCACCAGTAACCTATCTCTCGGTGCAGAAATCAACAAGTGCGTTGGAAAGGTATCCGCTGCTATGTCCAGACTGGCCAAGAGATAATGGGAAAATGGTGCACTGACAGGGAACACAAAAGTCCGAGTGTTTCAAGCCTGTGTCCTCAGTACCTTGCTCTACAGCAGCGAGGCCTGGACCACGTACGTAAGCCAAGAGCGGCGTCTAAACTCATTCCATCTCAGCTGCCTCCGGAGAATCCTCTGCATCGGGTGGCAGGACCATATCTCCAATGCAGAAGTCCTCGAGGCGGCCAATATCCCCAGCATATACACCCTACTGAGCCAGCAGCTCTTGAGTTGGCTTGGCCATGTGAGCTGCATGGAAGATGGCAGGATCCCCAAGGACACATTGTACAGCGAGCTTGTCACTGGTATCAGACCCACCGGCTGTCCATGTCTCCACTTTAAAGATGTCAGCAAACGCAGCATGAAGTCCTGTGACATTGATCACAAGTCGTGGGAGTCAGTTGCCAGTGATTGCCAGAGCTGGCGGACAGCCATAAAGGCGGGGCTAAAGAGTGGCGAGTCAAAGAGACTTAGCAGTTGGCAGGAAAAAAGACAGAAGTGCAAGGAGAGAGCCAACTGTGTAACAGCCCCGACAACCAATTTTATCTGCAGCGCCTGTGGAAGAGTCTGTCACTCTAGAATTGGCCTTTGTAGCCACTCCAGGCACTGCTCCACAAACCACTGACCACCTCTAGGCACTTACCCATTGTCTCTCAAGACAAGGAGGCCAAAGAAGGAGGGTATCTCTCTCAACTTTTTCTTGTCCCTGTCTTCCTGAAGTTTCCCATTGTATCTTTTCCATTTGCATTCTGCAGTATAATTCCAATGTTAAATGAAGCCTAGAAACTTGTAACTGCTATTAATAAAATATGGTCTGTTTGTGTACCTAGAAACTGCAGAATGTGTGTTGGCAGATTCATTAGCCTTGTCAGAAAGTTCTGTTTATTCCAGTTTGAATCTGCAGCATTAAGAATTTCTTCAAATGAGTATTCCATGAAACAGTACTAGCAAATCTTCCTTGCCATTGTTCAAGGTAGGTCAGAGGATGTGCCATTTTATATTAGGAGCATTGTGCTATATAATTAAGTCTTGCATCTGTGTGCACTTCCTATGTCATGACTCTTGCATGGATAAGTATTAGAAATACTTTTAAGCTAACAATTGTTTCCTGGACTTACTACTATGAAGGCTGCCCCAAGCAACGCAAGGGCACACTGTTGTATCTCCCATTCTTCTCACTCTTTTTAGTTTTTTTTAAACTTGATTTTTGAGTTTATCCACTGCTTTCCATTTGATCTTTGGGGCTGCCAGCCAAACCCACTTCTGATTTCGGCTGTCACCCAGTTTTCTGTTTTTCTATTGTTGGTAGTAGTGGGCGGACCTCGAGTTTGCCAGCTCAGACATCTTGCCATTCTCCGCCTGCCTGCCCCCCGACCTCTTTTTCCCCGCCCCACCCCAATATGACTACTCACCTGATATTTGAATCAGTTTGGGTCCATCCCCTACCTTCTACCTCTTTCTGGATGACTGATGTGTCACCACAATAATGTATTCTTCATTACATGTGTCACAGAATAACATTTAATAAAAAATTAACTCTATCAGCCGCTATGATTCAGTGGCCCTAACAATACATCATGTTGCATTGTATGTAGCAGTATCATCCAATTTGACATCATCCACGTGAGTAGGTTTTAAAGAGGGCTTTAAAGTAGGAGGGGGAGGTGGAGAGATGGAGGGAATTTCAGAGTGTGGAGCCAAGACAGCTGAAGCCACAGCTGCCATTGGTGGGGTGAAATGAGAGGGGGATCAAAATAAGACCAGAATCAGAGGAATAGTAACTTTGGGGGTTAGTGGGGCACTGTAGGACTGGAGGAAGTTAGACTTGGGGAGGGGCGAAACCTTTAAAAAGCAAAATCAAAGCTGAAACCAGATGGGCTTTTTTCACGATAGCCAAGATTTGTAAAATATGGCTCTGTACTTTCCCTAAATTGAATTTCCCTTTAGATATTCCAAGATAAACTTTATACTGGCACGCATGGGCTAATGGTTTAAAACATCTTTTTGCTCAGAATCGCAAAATTCACATGAAATTAACCTTTCTCTTTGTTGTTCTTCAGCTAAATTCTAATCATACATTCAGGAAGACTCTTTTCAATGGCAGCACTATTTCTTTAAAATGTAAGTAATAGCTTTTACGTGAGTTGTTTGTAAAATGCTGGTGGAAGGCGTAAGGTGGCAGGAGTATGGTCGTGCTGGTGTGGAATGAGTTGACTGCTGTTAAATCCCCTAAAGGCTGATCCACAGTTATCCACTCGGTGGTGTTCAAGAGACTTCGGTGATATTTCATTCGGGAAACTCAGCACCTCCCTCAGTGGCCAGAGATCTGGGTGTGGTCATGTGTCTGTACACTGTCTTGAGGTTTATTAATGCACTGTCTGCAGAGATGCTCACTAGATACTATAGAAATGGCTACTCACTACTTAGACGTAGCCCAACCTTTTGCTGGCCCGTAATCCGCTTCATTCTACTGAATGAGGGATCAGCCCAATTACTCTTTGAATGCTTTGGTGAAGATTGTCTTTGTGTAATATTTGTCATGTAGTTGTGAGCTTGTATATGATGAGCGGGTTTATGATTTCACCACAAATAACAAACTGGAAAAATATTCCACCTTTTAACTTCAGTGGGTTACATCAGAAGTTGGTCCCACAGGAAAGGAGTGAAGTTTGAATAAAGTGAGGATGTGTTTCTGATGCTTTGGAATAAGGAGCAGTTGATATTGAGTTCTGACATTATTTGCACTTGCTCATACCTGAGGAATCATTGGTACTGCCAGTGAGAGTATTTTCGGGCCAGTAGAAACAATTAATATCTTGCGATACCATTTCCTTCTGCAGTATCCATGATCCCAATGCACAATTATACTAACGATTCGTGATCTAATCAATCTGAATGCTGAAGTGCAGTTGAACTCAGAGTGCAACAGTCACAGCCCTTACTCCTTGTGCGCGGATTGCAAATCTCTCATGCAATGAGCAGCCTTCTCTACGAGAGAGAACATTAAGGGTTGCTCAGAAGCACCTCCTGCTACTGGCCTGCCTCCTCTTGAAAATTGTACTTCTCTCTGTGGGTTAGACGTCTGCCCAGTTAAGTGCCTGATTAGCATGTAATGCAGTTATGTCTCCCAGCACCAGCCCACAGTATGACTTCACCATTTGAACAACAACAGGTTTTAATCCCTCTGCATATGATATTGGTGGTTTATAAATTAAATGAATACTGCCTGCTGAATTTTTTTGGCTCTGGAGTACACAGGCTACAGATGCTGAGTGCTCTGCTCTGTTTCTATTGTCTTTCCAAAAGGACCAATGGCATATGGTGCAATAACAAGGGAGAACACTGCTCTCAGTTTGTTGATCTCTTCAGAGCCCAAGACCTATTATAAAAGTGTCTAGAAACACAGTATGTTGCTGACCTCACTGATGCTCATTCTTTGTCGTCTTATATCTAGTTCTCGATGAGAGCACATGTGATTCCTCACTGACGTTTAACATCTCCTGGTACCTCAGGTATTCACACTGCTACAATGAAGTCTTCAACATGCCAGTAAGTCTCATATGCAGCGGTTGGGAGAGGGAAGTACTATATTGCAGTGACATTCGCTAATATTTTATCATGGCCTACAATTCCAATTTGCTGGATGTGGGTGGGTTCATAACCAGAAGCAGCCACCGCCTCTGCATTAGCACTGCTGAGTAAAAGAGCTGCTGGCCTCTGGCCGAAGGCGCTCAGTAGACGGGACTTCCATCCCTGGTGTCCTTAGCCCTAGGGACGGCCAGTTGCTGCCCAGTTAAGTGCCTTACTGGCCTGTAATGTGGCGGGCCTTCCTGAAAAGAGGCAATGCGGGGCTCTTGCTTGCTCTTCAGCTGGCATGTGAGACCCCCGTCGCCTCCATTAAATACCGCCCAAGATGTCTAGAGGAAGTGCGAATGGCAGAATAATGAACAGCTGCCGTCCAAACCCAAAAATAAGAGAAGAACGAGACTAAAATTGAAACCTGCAAAGAAAAAGGAAACAAAATGGGGACAGAGATTACAGTCTGAAATTGTTAAACTCAGTGCTGAGTCTGGAAGGCTGTAAAGAGCCTAATCAAAAGATGAGGTTCTGCTCATCGAGTTTACATTGAGCTTTGTTGGAACACTGCAGGAGGCCGAAGGCAGAGAGGTCAGTATGAGAGCAAGGTGGAAAATTTAAATGATAAAGCTTGTGGACTGAACAGAGGTGTTCTGCAAAGCAGGCACCCAATCTGTGTTTGAACCCCTCAATGTAGAGCAGACCGCATTGTGAGCAGCAAATACAGTATATTAAATTGAAAGAAGTACACGTAAATTGCTGTTACACCTGGAAGGAGTGTTTGGGCCTTGGATGGTGAGAGGAGGTAAAAGAGTAGGTATTGCATTCCCTGCGCTTGCATGAAAAGGTGCTATGAGAAGGGGAGGGTGTGTTGGTGATTGAGGAGAGGACCAGGGTGTCAGGGTGGGGGGACACAATGGAAAGCTGGAACTCGTTCTCCTTTCCTCCCCCACCCCCCCCCCCCCCCCTCCCCCAAACCACCCCACAAAAGGCTCTGGATGATGGGGGACAATTGGTGCCTTTTCAAGCGTGCGATAGATTTTTTGTGCGGTGAGGGTATCAAGGGATAAGGAGTAAAGGTGGGAAAACGGAATTGAAGTGCAGATCAGCTATGAACTAACTGAATGGTGGAGCAGGCTGTTCAACTTCTGTTCCTGTGCTCCTCCCTTCAATTAACCCAAACAAACTCAATTTCAGCAACGAAGCTCATAGTAAGGGGCAGTTTGGGGATATTTGTTGTCGTCTTTCAGCCAGTTAATGCTGCGAGTGTCTGTTTAAAGAAACTCATGGCCCAGGCTTCTGCTATTTGCCATACTAGCATGACATTGTAAAAGCAACTTTCAGAAAGATGTATTCACTTGCTATTTGGATTTGAAAGCACATTCGCATTGTTTGATTGCCAGGTGCTGGGCAGAATGTATATGGGGATCAAAAAGACCTTTTTCCAACTGGAGGATTTCCCAAACATCATTTTTTTTTTTGTGAAATTGTTGAAAAAGCTGTCTTTATGTTGGTCCCAAGAGACCCTAGACCAAGTCTCCCTCTTTCAGCCTGATGCCTTTGCCTCCGGGACCTGCTGGGAAGCAGTTCTGTGTTTTGCACAGTTGCTGACCATGTCCATGGTTCTAAATACCATCAGAGGCATGAAGTTAAAAATCTAAAATAGGCTTCATTTACATTGCACTGTGTTACACCTCTGACAGCCTTGGTTCAGTGGAACACTCTCGCCTGGGAATCAGAGGTTTGTGGTTCATGTCCCACTCCAGAGACTTGAGCATAATGCCAATGCTGTGCTGTCAGAGACATCGTCTTTTAGATGAAAACATTAAACCGAGGCCCCATCTCCCCTCTGGAGTGGACATAAAAGATCCAATGGCACTATTTAGAAGAAGAGCAAGGGAGTTATTTTTAGTCGTCTTGGCCAATGTTTATCCCTCAACCATCATCACCAAAAACGGGTTCAGGTCATTATTACATAGCTGTTCGTGAGAGTTGGCTGTGTGCACATTGGCTGCTGCATTTCCTACATGACAACAGTAACTATATCTTAAAAATGCAACATTGGCTGTAAAGTACTTCATAATATCCTGAGATCATGAAAGATGTTATATGAATGCAAGTCTTTCTTTATCTCTATCTCAGTGAATTAGTTTGTACAGTGGTCTTTATATGGATAGTACATCGGCAGCAGAATTAATATATGACTGCCAATGATGATCACTTAATATGAAGACATATGGACCCCCTGCCCCATTCAAGCCCCTCCCGCCCCCTCTCTGGTCCACTTCCTCCACCCGTTTTTTAACCATTCCCCATTCTTCAGTGAAATACTGAAACCTTCAATTCCTTTTATCTTTCCATATTTCATTGCAGGATGAGCAAAATATTGTATACTTCGAAAATAACAGAGAAGTACATGATGGGTGGTCTGGAAGCTACGCACAGAATTTCATCATCATTGACAACTGCACAGAGCTCTTAAAGCCACAGGTAACTGACGGAGCAGTGGAACTATTGTAGTATGAGCTGTGAATTCTGTAGTGGGTGGGGGAACGGTATTCTGCATTGGGTGTGGAGGACAGGATTCTGTATTTGTGTATTGTGGGGGTTGTTTCTGTATGTGTTGTGGGGGGTGATTCTGTATTTGTGTGTTGTGGGGGGTGATTCTGTATTTGTATATGGGGGGGGGGTGAGATATGACTGTGGTGCGACAGGATTCTGCATTTTTTTTCTTCCTTAGGGTGTGGGCATTGCTGGCAAGGCCAACATTTGTTGCCCATCCCTAATTGCCCTTGAACTGAGTGGCTTGCTAGGCCATTTCTGAGGGCAGTTAAGAATCAACCACATTGCTGTGGGTCTGGAGTCACATGTCGGCCAGACCAGGGAAGGATGGCAGATTTCCTTCCCTAAAGGACATTAGTGAACCAGATGGGTTTTGTCGTGCGCGCGCGGTGGGGGTGTTTTGTCGTGCGCGCGCGGTGGGGGTGTTTTGTCGTGCGCGCGCGGTGGGGGTGTTTTGTCGTGCGCGCGCGGTGGGGGTGTTTTGTCGTGTGTGTGCAGTGGGTGAAGATTCTGCTTTGTGGTTTGGAACATAAGACAGGCATTTAGCCCCGAACCTGTTCCATGCCATTCAGTGAGATCATGCCTGATCTGCGACCTAAGTCTCTATACCCACCTTTGCTCAATATCCCTTAACACCATTGGTTAACAATGATCTATCAAACTCCGATTTAAATTTTACAATTGATCTAACATCAATTGTAGCTTGTGGGAGAGAGTTCCAAATCTCTCACTCCTGAAAGATCTAACTCTTAATTTTTGGGCTGTGCCTCTAGTCCTAGACTCCCCAACCTTCACTATTTACTATTTCTGCTCCCCTTTAATATCTTGAAAACTGCAATCAAATCACCCTTTAACTTTCTAAATTAAGGGAGTACAACTCTAGTTTGTGTAATCTCACCTCGTAATTTAACCCTTGGAGTCTCGGTCTGGTAAATCTCTGCTGTACTCCCTCGAAAACCAATATATCCTTTCTGTGGTGTGGTGCCCAGTACTGCTCACGGTACTCCGAGTGTAGTCTAACTAGGGCTTTATAAAGCCGCAGCATAACTTCTACCCCCTTGCAGTTTTTTTTCAAGGTCATGTCATTTTCTTTTTCAGTCCTACAATCCATCTTCAATCCATGTGAAGAAATTGGAGCCCCTGAAAGAGGTGAGTGCGTTTTTTATGTTGAAACCCCTTTGATTCAGAAGCTGTCAAACATCACAGTTGTAAAACTCTAATTCTTTCTTTAAATGTCATCACAAGTGCCCAGTGGCACCACACCGAGGCTGTAAGTTGTATTCCGCTGCATTTTGTAGTGCATAATAAAACAATGGTGTGAAGAATTGGGTAATGTGGCTTTTTTTTTTAATGAGTATTGCACTTATATCCGTCCATTTTAGACTGTTTGTGTACCCACACCCGATGCACAGGTCTCTGTGCATTAAGCTGGCAGATTTGTCACGTTCAGTGGCTATACGACGCTCAGGTGTTGGTGAAGGATAGAACTGGAGCCAATCTTTAACTCTGTTAATAAATACAAAAGTGCGTGCTCATTGCAAGCATACACCACCTAACCCAACAAGCACAGTTTTAGAAACAAAAACAGAAAGTGCTGGGAATACATAGCAAGTCTGGCAGCATCCGTGGAGAGAGAATGAGTTAACGTTTCAGGTCTGTGACCTTTTATCAGAACTAACAAAGGTTAGAAATATAATAGGCTTTGAGTAAGTGAAAACGGGTGGGGAGTGGGAAGAAGAACAAAAGGGAAGGTCACCTCCGCTCAATCTGCAAGCAGCATGACCCCGAACTTCGGGTTGCTTGCCACTTTAATTCACCACCCTGCTGTCACGCCCACATTTCTGTCCTCTGCCTACTGCAGTGTTCTAGTGAACATCAACGCACCTTAAGAAACAGCACCTCATCTTCCGATTAGGCACTCTACAGCCCTCCTGGACTCAACGTTGAGTTTCAACAACTTCAGACCATGACTGCCATTTTGATTATTTTTTTTTTTACCACGTGCCAGTCTTAAACTTGTTTTTCATGTTTTTGCTTTCGGACAGAGCTGTTCATTATTCTGCCATTAACACTAGCTCTGGACAAATGCTTTGTCTTTTACTACAGCTATTACTCCTCCCTTTGCCTTTTGTTCCCCGACATCTTTGTTGTTTAATATCTCGGCCCTCTGCCCTATCACAGATTTCCCTTTTGTTCACCCTTCCCCCCCCCCCCCCCCCCTTTCATTTGCTCAAAGCCTATTACATTTCTAATCTTTTTCAGTTCTGATGAAAGGTCACAGACCTGAAACGTTAACACTCTTTTTGTCTCCACAGATGCTGCCAGACCTGCTATGTATTGTCAGCACTTTGTTTTTGTTTCAGATTTCCAGCATCTACAGTATTTCGCTTTTATTTTACCACAGTTTTAGTCCATGTCTATTTATAGGGGCTCAAGGCTCAAACTGTTTATCCCTCAGTCACAAGGCTGTTTGTCTAACTCGGGTTCAACTTGGAAACCCCCATCTTCAAATCGGGAACCATCTCAAAAACACAAACAAAAGCTGTACAGAATTCGGTTTACACGTGGAGACCCCACAACACCTGCGTACAATGAAAGGCAATTAATATACAATTAACAGACTCCCTTCACTCTCTTTAAATAAAAATTAATTATGCACAACCAAAACTTTAAGACAATCAAAAACCCCCATATTCTGTACAAAGTATCATATCATAAGGATTTCTTCTTACGTGCATTTCTTTTTGTAAAACAATCAGACAGTTGATGACTTGCATCCACCCATTTAATTTTAGAGATTTCCTTTCTCTCCAGTATTTGTTTCAAGCCAGAAATGTCAATCCATATCATTTTCTCTGTCACTTTTCATAGCATGTACATTATCCCACAATGACAGAGTATCTACATAACATTCAATGGGTATATTATCTTTAGTACATCCCTCCTACTGAAACTCACTTAAAATATTTAACAAATTCAACAAATACAATCCCAAATCCACTGCCTTTGCAAGAACTAGTGTTTCAGCAGCTAAAATACTTTTAACTCTTATTTTCTTAGTTTCACAAGCTAAAGGACAATATTTTCCATTTTCATCCACAAGAAATATTATAAAACCAGCTGCACTAGAATACTCATCAGGAAGATTCTGGTCCTTTGGGTCACCTAAGGGTGGAAACTTAATGCGTTTCTCCAGATACAATTTCTTTCTTGTTTTATCTGCCCTTAAAGCATTCTCTACTTGAGGGTGTTTCATCATAGCACTTAACTCCAGCACATCAAAAGTACCATCTGATCTAGTCTGAGTGCTCAACCAGTTCAACTGACGAATCAAGCTTTGCAATTATTCTGTCTCTTCTTTAGATATAACATCATCTTTCTATGATGACCCAGTGCAATTTACCAGGATGGGAGTAACACTTGGATTGTTGATTTAAAGTTATTCGAGGCCTATGGGAATGGTAGCATGATGGTAATGTTACTGGGAATTTAAATTCAGTTCATTAATAAATCTCACCTCCATAATGATAATCATGAAACTACCGGATTGTTGTAAAAACCCATCTGGTTCACCAACATCCTTCAGGGAGGGAAATTTACTGTCCTTACTCGGTCTGGCTACATATGACTCCAGATCCACAGCACTGCCCTTTGAAATGGCCTAGTAAGTCACTCAGTTATATCAAACCGCTACAGAAAAATCAAATAAGAATAAAACCGTACGGACCACCCAATATTGACCTAGGCACTGAAACAACAAAGGTACACCCTGTCCAGTCAACTCTGCAAAGTCTTCCTCACTAACATCTGGCGGCATGTGCCAAAATCGGGAGAGCTGTCCCACAGACTAGACAAGCAACAGTCTGACATAGTCATACTCTCCGAATCATATCTTGCAGCCAATATCCCAGACTCTTCCATCACCATCCCTGTGTATGCTCTGTCCCACCGGGTGGACAGACTGAGCAGAGATGGGGGCACAGTCGTACACACATACCTTGGCTCAGGACCCCATGAAGTCTCAGGGCATCAGGTCAAACATGGGCAAGGAAACCTCCTGCTGATCACCACCTGCCACCCTTCCTCAACTGATGAATCAGTTGAACACCGCTTGAAATAAGTACTGAGGGTGGCAGGGGCACAGAATGTACTCTGAGTTGGGGACATCGCCAAGAGTGGCTCGGTAGCACCTCTGCTGACCAAGCTGGCGGAGTCCTGAAAGACACATCTGCCAGACTGGGCCTGCGGCAGGTGGTGAGGAAAAATCCTACTTGCCCTCATTCTCACCAATCTGCAGTTGCAGATGCATCTGCCCATGGCAGTATTGGTAGGAGTGACTACTGCACAGTTCTTGTGGAGACAAAGTCCTTTCTTCATACTGAGGACACCCTCCATTGTGTTATGTGGCACTACCACCATGCTAAATGGGATAGATTTTGAACAGATCTAGTAGCTCCAAACTGGGCATCCATGAGGTGCTGTGGGCCATCAGCAGCAGAATTGTATTCAACCACAATCTGTAACCTCAATACCTGGCATATCCCTCACTCTACCATTATCATCAAGCCAGGAGACCAACCCTGGTTCAATGAAGAGTGCAGGAGGGCATGCCAGGAGCAGTACCAGGCATACCTAAAAGATGCGAACCTGGTGAAGCTACAATGCAGGACTATATGCATGCTGAAGAGCGGAAGCAGCATCCTATAGAGAGAGCTAAGTGATCCCACAACCAACGGAGCAGATCAAAGCTCTGCAGTCATATCCAGTCCTGCATGTTGGACAATTTAACAAGTAACAGGAGGAGGCAGTTCCATGCACATCCCCAATCTCAATGATGGGGGAGCCCAGCACGTCAGTGCAAAAGATAAGACTGAAGCTTTTGCAACTGTCTTCAGCCAGAAGTGCTGAGTAGATGATCAATCTCAGCCTCCTCCTGAGGTCCCCAGCATCACTGATGCCCATCTTCAGCCAATTCTGTTCACTCCGCGTCATATCAAGAAACGGCTATAGTATTGAAGACTTGTGCTCCAGAACTAGCTGTTCCAGTGCAGCTACAACACTGGCATCTACATGACAGTGTGGAAAATTGTCCAGCTATGTACTGTTGACAAAAAAAGCAGGACCCATCCAATCCATCCAATTACTGCCCCATCTGTCACCTTTCAGTCATCGGCAAATGATGGAAGGTGTTAATTGACAGTGCCTGCAAGGAACACTTACTCAGCAATAACCTGTTCACCAATGCTCAGTTTGGATTCTGTCAGGGCCACTCAGCTTCAGATCCCATTACAGCCATGGTCCAAACTGGGCAAAAGAGCTGATTTCCAGTGGTGAGGCGAGTGTGACTGCCCTTGACATCAAGGCAGCATTTGACCAAGTGTGATACCAAGGAGCCCTAGTAAAATTCAAGTCAATGGGAATCTGGAAAACTCCATTGGTTGGAGTCATATCTAGTACAAAGATGGTTGTGGTTTTTGAAGGTCAATCATCTTAGCCATGGGACATCGCTGCAGGAGTTCCTCAGGGTAGTGTCCGAGGCTCAACCATCTTCAGCTGCTTCACCAATGATCTTTCTTCCATTATAAGGTCAGAAATGGGGATGTTCGCTGATGATTGTAGTGTTCCATACCATTCAAAACTCCTCCGCTGCTGAAGCAGTCCATGCTCGCATGCAACAAGATCTGGACAACATTCAGGCTTGAGCTGATAAGTGGAAAGAAACATTCATGCCACATAAGTGCCAGGCAATGACTATCTCGAACAAAAGAGAATCTAACCATCTCACTTTGACATTAAATGCCATTACCATCCCTGTATCCCCCACCATCAAAGTTCTTGTGGTTACTATTGACCAGAAATGTAACTGGACCAGCCATATAAATACTGTGACTACAAGAGCAGGTCAGAGGCTGGGAATTCTGCAGCAAGTAACTCACCACTTGATTCCCCAAAGCCTGTCCACCATAACATCTCTATCACCCAGTCACTTTTCAAAACCCCTAGCAACCAGCCTGGCTTTAGCCTTTTAAGTCCCATCTGCAGATATTTTTCAATGAAATCCACCTATGTGACAAGGCTAGTTGCCCCTTATCTGGTACTTCAGAATAAATTCCAAACACACTCCACCTATCTAATTCCCTTTGTTTTCCCTCATTAGGTTATCCTCAGATTTATTGGCAGCCACCAAAACATCATGATCAAGAGGACTCCTTCTTCTAGTTCCGAGATTGTTCTGTAGCTTTTATTTCATGGTGTAACCTGTTCAAGCTACAGTCTCACCTTGTACTTTTATGTCTGCTGGGGCTAATACTGCAAGATCACCCCCTTGCACTTTCAGAGCGTCTTTCTCTGGTGCATGATTGTTTTCTGATACGAGTCACTTCTAGACCCACTATCATTATTTGCACTGCGCTTTCTTACTGTCCACTCTTTCAGCCCATTGGCCTCGCTTCTTGGCCATCGTCCTGAACATTCAACCAATATTTAAACTTGCCTGTATCTTTTCCTGCATGTCCCACATTTGTTGCATCCCTCCATTCACTAGACCCCTCGAGAATATATGTCACCTGAGTCCTCAGTCTGGGCAATTGGCCTTTGGATGTGATAGCTCTGTCATGTGCATTATGATCACTCACATGACCACTATCCAGCCCATGATCTACCATACTCTTCCTCAGGACCTTCATTGCAAAGCACTTAAGCACTTGAGGTACAAGGTACCTTGTTTACTTATCAGCTGCTTAGTCGTATATTTGGTAATTAATTCTGGTTAGTCACGAATGAACCTTTACAGTTTTATTGCCATGTTTCATCAGTACTGTCTTACCATCACAGCCTATTAGATTACCAGGACCTTTCCATTCCCTATGACCCTCTCTTTTAGAATACACCAATACTCCTGAATTAAATTCTGTCTCAGATGGTCTTACACGATGCCTCCGAACTCTCCTAATTTTCTCCTGAGTCCACAGCCTTGATGAAAACCTGTCTCCCTGCATGTAGAGCATTGAAATGTGCAGTAAAAATGGAACTTAATAGTAGTACCTTCTAGAGCAGGAGGAATATTGCACAGCACAGAAGACAATTTGGGATTTTGCCCATAGATCAATTGATCGAGACTATATCCTCCAACCATCTGGAAAAACTCTTTGCATGAACCACCCATGCCAACGTGGTTAACTACGTGCAGTTTGAGAAAAGACAGACGTCTCAAAGCGCTTTACAGCCAGTGAAGTACTTTTGAAGTGTAGTCACTGCTGCAATGTAGGAAACGCAGCAGCCAATTTGTGCACAGCAAACTACCTCAAACGATAATTGTAATAATGACCAGGTAATCTGTTTTTGTGATGTTGATTGAGGAATAAATATTGGCCAGAACACTGGGGAAAACTCCACTGCTCTTCCTCGAAAGAGCGTCGTGGAATCTTTTGCACCACCCAAGCAGGCAGATGGTTTACCCTTTCATCTGAAAGACTGCACCTGTGACAGAACAGCAGTCCCTCAGTACTGCATTGAAGTGTCGGCCCTGACTTTTGTGCTCAAGCCCTGGAGTGGGACCTGGAATCTTGTGATTCAGAGGCAAGAGTACTACCAACTGAGCGACAGTTGACAATAGGTCGATCGGATAAAATTTTTGATCTCCACGTGAATCCTTTCACAGAGTCCATTGTTGAAAGGACTTTTAGCTGCGGTATTTGTGACCATAATCCTGTTTCCACAAATCTGTGTACTCGTCATTGGCAAATTACCCCTGCAATATCGATCAGAAACTTAGCTTCTGCCCAATTCCGTTTCAAATCCATTTCTCCATGATTCTATCTTCAATAGTACATAGTAAGGACAAACGAGTTATTGAAGAAAGACTAAATCTGATTGCCTGCTCGACAAAATTTGGAAAGAAAATATTTCTGTCGTCGTCCCATAGCTTTCGGTCCATGGCAACTACCTCATTAAAGTCACGTGCCAAAGGAAGGCTTGCAATAAGACATGGCGCCTCAGATACTTTTTACAGATTTCACACTGCTCCCTAATCTCTTCTATTAGCCTCGTATATTCTTCATCAACCATACCTGCATCTTTTAGCAAAATTTTTAGCTTTTGACAAGTAGAGTGGCAATTTGCTTTTTGCTGTGATTCTTATCACATGTCATTAATACCTCTGTAGCACTTGATTGTGAACCATCAGGTTTTATATGGGGATACAATAATGCCCTGACTTGACAAAGTGTAGATCCATTGATTTTTCAAAAATAGCCTCCTCATGCTTCATGTCAGTTTCATTTGTGCATTTTTCATAGAATGTTTACTCAACAGCATAGGTATCTCACTAGAGACAACATCAGTACTTATAACATGGTTAATTCCAGGTATTTTACCTGGAATTACAACTCTCTTTAGTGACCTCAATGTGGTGTCATCACCAAACCTAAAGCAAGAAGTATTTTTATATTACTTGCATCGATCCTCAGTAACTGAATAAAGTTGACATTTTAACCGATCTGTTCTACGTACTGTCCAAGTGCAAGTACTATGTAGCACTGTACAAACGTGTCTGCAACAAACACATTCATCACAGGACTAAAGCTCCTTGTAACCAGTATAACTTGTTCAGAATCATCATTATCTTTATCCTCTTCCTCAGAATTCTCTGCATTGTGTCATTTCAAGAACCCTGCCTCTCTGCTTTGGGCAGTTCACCGCATAATGATGCTTTGAGTCACACCCTGAAGCACCTACTTTCTGTTTATTGGGCATTCTTGAGATTCATTAGCCTATTGTTGCTGTTCCCATTCTGTCTTCTGTAATAGACAGATCAGCTAAGGTGCTTTCATCCTCATTCTGCCCGTCTTTAACTTTTTCACTGCATTGACACGTGTGGCCAGTATCTGGACCATTTCAAAATCTGGCAATCATTGAGTCCTCTATTTCTTGTGTCACTGTGGAATGTTCCACGAAGGCTGAAGAAAATTACTGTTTCCCCAGGATTTCTTTCAAAGCAGCAGACGTCTGATCCAACCGAACCGAACACCAATTAGAAACGGGAGCCTGTCCATATATGACACCTTTGTACAATCCAGCAATTTAATCGCTAGTACTGATCCAGGGATCCTAAAATTGAATTTTGTCAATCCTTTATATAGCCTGTTAAAGTCCATGATGTATGTCTCCATGGAATGACCATCTTCTGAAATCTATCAAAGTTTGACCATGCCTCATTTAATAGATCGTCTTTCTTGTAAATTTCATCCAAGAAAATCCAAGCCTTCATCACTATCCAACTGACTTCCAGCTCTTTAGTAGGGATGTGACCCGTGTCCACATATCAACTTCAATCTTCCACTGGTCATGTAGTTGATGTTCTGAGAACATCAGAGTGTAATCATACCCTGACAATTTACACTCGCTTTCTGCCATTTTTCACTGGCTACTAGGATTGCAGTTTTCTGTCTGAAATTTTTTTCTTAACTTCCAACCTTCACCTTTAGGCAACCATCCTCTGCTGTCATGTTATATTCCAGAAAGCCAGTTGATGAAGGATAGAACTGGAGTCACTTTCATATTTATTTAGAGTTACACATCACAAGCATACCCAACAACTGGTTTTAGTCTGTGTCTATTTATCGGCGCTCAAATGAAGGCCCAGTTAATGCCCACCACCTGCGTCTGGTTAAACACAATATACAGTTAATAATGCTGACTCTAGCCATTTGCCCTCCTTGCACCCCGTCGCAAGGAGCAGAAACTACAGCTGCCTTGGTCCTATTCACTGGCACTCCTTCCCTAAACCCCTTCTCCTCAACACTTCTCTCCACCCCTTTAAAAACATTCTCATATCATCTGCTGACCTAACTTTTGGTCACCTCTCTGAACTTTTTCACCAGGGTTTATCATTTTGTTTTCTTCTTCCTTCCCCTCCCTAAACCACCTTGGAAGAATTTTTACAATAACAGTACTACATAAGTTCAAGGTATAGTTTGGTAACCTAAACCCATGATTGAAAAAAAAAAGAAAAAAAGACGTGCATTTATATAATGCCTTTCATAACTTCAGGATGTCCTAAAGTGTTTAACAGCCAATTAAGTATTTTTTGAAATGTAGTTACTGTTGCAATGTAGGAGACACAGCAGCAAATTTAAGCACAAGCTCCCACAAGCAACACTGTAATAATGACTGGATAATCTGTTTGTGATGTTGATATTGGCCAGAACACCGAGCAGAACTCCCCTGCTCTTCCAATAGTGGCATGGGATTTTTTTTACATCCAGAGAGAGACAGACAGAGACAGACCCATGGTTTAATGACTCCACAAGACAGTGCAGCATTCCCTCAGTACGGCACTGGAGTATCCGTCTACATTTTTGTCCTCATGTCTGTGACCCACGCTACAGTGCTACCAACTGAGCCACAGCTGACACAATAACCCAAGAACCTCACACTTCATGACTGTGGCACAGTGGCGCAGTGGTTAGCACTGCAGCCTCACAGCTCCAGGGACCCGGGTTCGATTCTGGGCACTGCCTGTGTGGAGTTTGCAAGTTCTCCCTGTGTCTGCGTGGGTTTTCTCCGGGTGCTCCGGTTTCCTCCCACAAGCCAAAAGACTTGCAGGTTGGTAGGTAAATTGGCCATTATAAATTGTCACTAGTATAGGTAGGTGGTAGGGAAATATAGGGACAGATGGGGATGTTTGGTAGGAATATGGGATTAGTGTAGGATTAGTATAAATGGGTGGTTGATGGTCGGCACAGACTCGGTGGGCCGAAGGGCCTGTTTCAGTGCTGTATCTCTAATCTAATCTAATCCGTTCTAACTGAGAGTGTTATATTTTATTTTCCTTTCCAGCTGTTATTTTCTCTCCTGACTTGTGGTGCTCTTGGGAATCAAGCCTCTGGCCTTCTAATCTGAATTGTTCAGTAATATACCAGACCTTTACTCACTAGGCTTTTGGGGAGCTGTAATATTTAATATTTACTGAAATTTTTGTTTAATTTATGAAACTAGAGAAATCCTCGTGGTGCCATTATTTGGAGATGCTTCTTGCTGTGGCTAAAATGCAGGAGCTGCTGACAAGGAATGACTTTAACATACAAATATCAAGTTCATATTTGTGCTTTGCATGGCTGATGATAGGGTGCACATATAGTTCATTGGTACTGCAGGATGCCGAGGTGCTCATCCACCTTTAAATGCCTTGCCATCTTCATCCTTTGAAGAATTTCAGTGGCATTGATTACTTGGGGAAAAAAGGAAAGACTTGCATTTATATAGCGTCTTTCATAACCGCAGGACATCCTAAAGC
This sequence comes from Heterodontus francisci, assembly GCF_036365525.1. NCBI lineage: Eukaryota > Metazoa > Chordata > Chondrichthyes > Heterodontiformes > Heterodontidae > Heterodontus > Heterodontus francisci. The sequence goes on from NC_090379.1 coordinate 111,613,339, forward strand.
ACTGTACAGCCAATGAAGTACTTCTGAAGTCTTATCACTGTTGTAATATAGGAAAAGTGGCAGTCAATTTGTGCATAGCAAGCTCCCCATAAACAGCAATGTAATAATGACCAAATAATCTTTTTTTGATTTGAGAGAGAAATATTGGCCAGGACACCAGAGAGAGCTCTGAAATAGTGCCAGAGGATCGTTAACGTTCACCTGAAAGAGGTGACAGGGTCTCAGTTTAATGCATCATCTGAAAAACAGCACCTCCAATAGTGCACACTTCCTCAGCAATGCACCAGGTTACCATTGACCAGGAACTTAACTGGACCAGCCACGTAAATACTATGGCTACAAGAGCAAGTCAGAGGCTAGGAATTCTGCTGTCATATTTATCCCAATATGAGTAAATGCACTAATGAACGTTCAAAGTTTGCAGGTTGTTTGAAGTAGTTGTGAATGAGAAAATATGGTAACCTTTCTATATTCATGACGTGTTCATTGTGACTGGATTGGTTGTGTAGTGTGCAGTTTCCCCACTCTTGGATTTGTTCTTGAAATGTGGGTGACGCAGTCAAGGCAGCGTTTATTGCCCATCTCGTCAGCCGCGTATGTTGGGACTAGTCACATGTAGGCCAGACAGGGTAGGCGTGGCAGGCTGCTTTCACTGAAGTGATCTCGTTTGGTTTTTAAACCAGTCTGAAGCTTTCACGGTTATTTTTCTGGTGCCAGCCCATAAATGACCGGATTAATTGAATTCATTTTTACAACTTGCCATGATGTGATCGCTGAGGGATTGTGCTAGTCCAGTACCAGAACTCAGTCTGACTTAGACCAATGTGTAGAGGCACTTATAAACAGTGCTGAGTGATTAGATAGACAGTGGTTACTGCTTCCACACCTGTTCTTTTTATTCATTCACGGGATGTGGGTGGCTGACAAGGCCAGCATTTACTGCCCATCCCTAATAGCCCTTGACAACTGAGTGGCTTGCTGGGCCATTTCAGAGGGCAGTTTAGAGTCAACCACATTGCTGTGGGTCTGGAGTCTCACAGTGACCTGAACTGGTAAGAACAGCAGATTTCTTTCCATAAAGGGTATTAATGAACCAGATGTGTTTTATGACAATTCCGCTGTTATATGGTTGTCGTTACTGATACTAACTTTAATTCCAGATTTATTTATGAACTATTTAAATTCCTCAGCTGCCATGTTGGGATTTAAACCCATGTCTCTATCATTAGTCCAAGCCTCTGGATTACTAGTCCAGTATCATAACCACTATGCTTCCCTGTCATCTAGCCACCTGTTCCTAGCTGGGGAACTGTGGCCTGGCAGCAACTTTCTTTACCTTGCTGTCAGCTGCAAGGGGAAACACAACAATACAGTGCCTTTAGCGAAAGGCCTTAAGCCATTTTGCAGATGCCAACCATGTGGAGATGGCAATAGCACTAGCAAAGATTTTGGGAAGGCTTTTAAAGGTAGGAAAGTATCAAAGTATCAGGTATAGTGAAGTATCAAGGCTAACAGGTGTCTTTGGGAGGTTAGTGAGGCGTAGGGATATTATATCTTTGAGGCTTAGCCACCAGTGCGGGGTGGGACGTCAGAGTGAGAGGACTAGAGGTTTGTACTAGAAGTAGGTTAGGTTGAGGCAAGACCATGGAGAGTTTTGTAGATCAGGGCAAGGATTTTCAAGACCAGAAGAGGAAATTGAGAAAGTGATTGGGGGAAAATAGCTTGAAAAAAAAATTAAAGAGCTGTTCTTGTTCCTGTTTTCAGAATCCAAGAAGCACTCAAGATGACAACAAGGATAATACAACAATTGAAGCAATTCCACAGTCACTCCCTACGCATGAGGTGAATATAGCAGAATTGTGCAATTTCACTTGGCAGCTGTTTTAATTGGGAATCATTTCTTAAGACTACAATAATACAAACTGTGTACAGTTCTGGTCGCCACACTATAGGAAGGATGTGATTGCACTGGAGAGGGTGCAGAGGAGGTTCACCAGGATGTTGCCTGGGCTGGAGCATTTCAGCTATGAAGGGAGACTGAAAGGGCTGGGGTTGTTTTCCTTGGAGCAGAGAAGACTGAGGGGGAACCTGATTGAGGTGTACAAGATTATGAGGGGGGTAGATAGAAATAAACTTTTTCTATCAGCAGAGGTGTCAATAACCAGGGGGCATAGATTTATGGTAAGGGGCAGGAGGTTTAGAGGGGATTTGAGGAAAAATGTTTTCACCCAGAGGGTGGTTGGAATCTGGAACACACTGCCTGAAGGGGTGGTAGAGGCAGGGATCCTCACAACATTTAAGAGATATTTAGATGAGCACTTGAAACGCCATAGCATACAAGGCTACGGGCCGAGTGCTGGAAAATGGGATTAGAATAGATAGGTGCTTGATGGCCAGCACGGACACTATAGGCCGAAGGGCCTTTTTCTGTGCTATATAACTCTATGACTCTATAGGGCCTAGATGAGACCACACCTGAAGAATCGTGTATAGTTTTGGTCTCCTTACCTAAGGAAGGGCATATTTTTCTTAGAGGGAGTACAATGAAGGTTCACAAGATTGATTGCGAGGATTGTCCTATGAGGAGAAGTTAAGTAGACGAGGCCTATATTCCCTAGAATTTAGAAGTGTAAGAGGAAAACTATTTGAAATGTATAAAATTCTTCAATGGCTTGACACAGTAGATTCTGGGAGGACGTTTCCCCTTCCTGGAGAGTTTATAATTAGGGGTTGGCCATTTAGGGTTGAGATGAGAATTTTCTTCACTCGATGGGTTGTGAATCTTTGGAATTCTCTACCCCAGAGGGCTGTGGATGCTCAGTTATTGAGTGTATTTAAGAGGGAGATGGATGGATTTTTGGGTTCCAAATCATTGCAACATGAAGAGAGACTCCCAATCAACAGTTCAATGTATCTTAGAAAGGTAAATTCCAGTTTCAGTTTCTCCCATTTATATAGTGTCTTTCTTACCAATTTGCTTACAAGAAGTTCCCACAAATAGCAATAATATGAATGACCGGATAACCTGTTTTGTGCATTGGTTGCAAGGTTAGATTGGAACCTTAGAACAAAGGAGATTGATGGGGACATTTAATGGAAATGTACAAGATTATGACAGGCTTAGATAAGTTAGACAAGGAAAAACTGTTCCCATTAATAAATGGCACAAGGACTAGGTGACGCAGATTGAAAGTTTTGGGCAAAAGATGCAGGGGAAACATGAAGAAGCACTTTTCTTTTTACACAGTGGGTGGTAATGACCTGGAACTTGCTGCCCACACGGGTGCTCGAAGTGGAGACGACCAATAACTTCAAGAGGATGTTGGATGGCCACCTGAGAGAAATAGACTTGCAGGGCTACAGGGATCGTACCGGGGAGTGGGACAGAATGCATAGCTCCATGGGGAGCTGGCATGGTCTGGATGGGCCAAATGGCCGCCTTCTGTGACTGAGTATTAAGGGATATGGGGTTAGTGGCAGGTAGGTGGAGTTGAAGTAGATGTTCAGCCACGGTCTTATTGGATAGTGGAGCAGTCTTGAGGGGCTGAATGGCCTATACCTGTTCCTATTTCTTATAATTTCAATACAATGTATAGTTGGCCGGCTAACTATTGTCACATCAGCGAGGATACTTTAATTCAGTGGCTCTCCTAGGACCCAGAACCATTTGTGGAATCTAGGTTTATTGTGCAGCCTTCTACTTTTAACAGGCCCAGAAGCCTGTGGAACTCGTAACATCCTACAGAGTTTGAGAACTTAAATTATGTCAACTAAATACATTTTCCTCATTTATTTCATCTCTTTTACTAGCCTTGGTGGAGTCCTTTTCAATAGGCTTTGGCCCTTCCCTGGGATTCTCTAAAATGTCCTTAGCTATGAAGGTCAAAGGCCAATCAAACTGCTGAGGTATTTTAAGCCACATTCAATCCATTGTAATACTCTTCTGCTGCGATTCATCATCTGAGATTGGGATCAGAGCGTTGAGTCTAAGTACATCTATCTCTCTTGATCCTGTCAGGGCTAGGGCTTGGCCACTAAAGGAACCCATGCAACTCCAGGAATGAACCCTCATCATGCACAGATTAGCAATGGTTGATTTGGGGCATTTGCAGTTTACGTTCATTGTCTTGTGGGGAAACTATAAAATCAAATATGAGTGCTGAGAGTCAAAGGGCTGAATGTTGTGAAAACGGCTGAATCTGTCGGAATCAATTTCATATTTTTCGCAGTCTTTTTCTTTCTCTCCCTGTTTGTCTCCAAGTTTTCAGTGACTAATTTCTTTTCCCCTCAGATTCTGTTCTTTCTCCTCTGTGGTCTGCTGATTACTTGTCTGGACAGTTTTAACGCCAGACATCCGTAACCAACGCTGGTTCCCACATTGTGTTTTACTAGTCACGCTAACGTTGGTTAAATTGCCCGGGCTGTGTTTTACTTGTCACCGTTTTAGCAGAATTTCCAAAAAGTGGTGATTTCCATGTTTGATTGTGACATAGCTGCTTGTCTAGAATGAAGCCTAGTAATACGATTGCTGCAGTTTGCTCGTGGACTAAAGTTAAACAAAGCCAAAAAGAATCAAATACATGATTCCTGAGCAGAAGAACGGGCTAGTTGCCAGTTAAGCTTGATGCGCCCCAGTTTATTTTTCTGTTCCACGTTGGTTTACGGCCTGTTGGAACCCACTTGTAATGGTACCACTTTCACACTTTTCAAGTAGCTCAACAAGCACATAAGAATTGCAAGTGTTTTGTCCATCTGTGGAGTGCACAAAGCTTTCACCAATCTAGTTTTAGTTAATGGTATAGTAATCATGGTAATAGTTTTGCTGCCACTATTTAATTCTGCCAACTTGAGGGGGAGGAAGATCCTGCTGACAGCTGCAGCCTGTCTCTTCACCCACAGACAACTCACCTAATATAAATGAACAAGTATGACTGAAGAGCAATTTATGCAGTCATATTTATCCCAATATGAGCAAATGTACACCAGTTTGTCTTGATTGTTCATTATTCGAGGCAGAAAAGATTTGTTTCTTTGCCTTTCTTGGTCAGAAGATACCAGTGTCACTCTAAGAACCTTTCAGGCTTAAAGGGGAGTGTGACTCTTTTTCTGTTAATTTTCCATCTTAAAGGAGAGGTGTGTGAAAATTTGGTTCTTTTTTCATTGGTGTACCTGTCCTGTATTTCCTTCAGCAGCATCCAGGCCTGTTCAGAAGTTGGGAAGATGGGCCGTATTTATTTATAATTAAAATTCAAGTGTTACAGAAAGAGTCAAAGAAAGAAGAAAACAGCCAAGGCACCAAATCCACAGCAAAAGTAATGAGCAAGGGTAAAGGTGAGGCAAAATCAAAGACAGAGGCTGCGCTGGCGGATCACGATCACCTGTCACTCACAAGTAAGTACTGATTGTTAACTTGGACATAGTCACTTGAATCCAGCTGTACTGCTCCTCTTTCTGATGTCATACTGAGCAAAACAGATTGAAAGCTTTTTGAGAAGGAAAAAAATGGAAGTCCGGATCCCACTGAAAAATTAAGTGAGCCGTAAGATGCACTTAACAGCACCCGATCACCTCTGGTGTCCTTCGCACACAAATGAATTACTATGAAGTGCAGTGATTTATTTTGAGAAATATGACATCTATCAGCTTTTGGTGACTGAGAACAGGATATTAACTAGGAAACTCTTTGCTGTTCAGCTAGGTCTTTGGGATCTTTAATATTCACCTGCACCACATATGGAAGCCTCAGTTTCACATCTCATTCCAAGGATAAATGATAGAAGTGGGAATTCTGAAACAAGAGCAAAATGCACATTGGGGTCGGCAAGCATCTGAGATAGGTTGTTGCACAAAATCCCTCATGGAATGGTCCACATCTATGTTAATATGGTGCATGTTGCCCCTGTACAGGGGTCTGTTCATTGTTCAAAATTGCATTGGGAGTCGAAAGAAATGACCGGGAATGTTATCACAAAATAGAAACAGGGTGAGCAGAGAAGGAGAGCCTCTTCTCATTGGGTCTGGTCTATGTTATCCACACTCAATGCCTTTTATGTCTTTCAGTGATTGTGGAAATGAAAGGGCAGTATGATTACATCTCCCCCACAGACTGGCCGCTAATGATGGTAAGTTACACCATTAAATACTTGAGTTGTGTCTTTCCGAAGTCAGTCCAGTAGAAGTTTAATTTCCATGGCAGTACATGGCGCACACTTCTGGGTGTTTTTCCTCCATGTTTTTCCCCAGGTGGGAGCTTGTGCTGAACTGCACAATCTGTACAACTTCAACCAACCAAAATATCCCTTAAACAATTATGGAGTATGTTTCCTGGCAATGACTTACAAACCTATGAAAGAACAGACTTGTTCCTGCCTGGGTTACTTTGTATATAATTGGAACCATTATCAGAATAAATCGATTTGAACTAAAGGGACAATATTTATATGGCACCTTTAACATAAAACATTCCAACGTGCTTTACAGGAGGCAAGGGCGGAGTCAGGTAATGCTATGGAGGAGGAAATAGGCGGTCTTAGTGATGGTGCAGATATGTGATCGGAACCTCATCACACTCAAATATAACACCAAGGTTGCAAATGTTTGGTTCAGCCTCAGACACTTCCCAAGGAGAGGGAGGGAATTGGCAAGGGAATGCAGTTTGTGACATGAACCGAAGACAATAGTTTCTGTCTTCCCAGGAGGAAATTTCAACTTACTTAATACTGGATGTCAAACAAGTAGTCAGAAAATTTAGAGGCAGAGGTGGAGGAGAGGTAGAGATGGATACTGTCAACGTACATGCAGAAACTGATGCCTTGACTTCGGGGAATGTTGCCAAGGGATCTGTGGCTATATGCTCCGAGGTCCCTCACTTCCTCTACACCTCTCAGTATCCTCCCATTTATTGAGCCCATTCTTGCCTCTGAGCCACAAGGTTGTGGGTTCAAGACCTACTCCAGGATTTGAGCACAAAAATTAAGGCTGATACTCCAAAGTATTGCACTGTCAGAGATGCCATCTTTCGGATGAGATGTTAAACCTGGTCCTTTCTGCCCTCTCAGGTGGATTTAAAAGATTTCATGGCAGTATTTCGAAGAAGAGAAGGAGAGTTATATCCGGTGTTCTGGTCAATATTTATCCCTCAATCAAGATTACAAAAACAAATTACTTGGTCATTATCACATTGCAGTTTGTGGGAGTTTGCTGTGCAGAAATTGGCTGCCGTGTTTCCTACTTTACAACAGTGCTACATTTCAAAAAGTACTTCATTGATTGTAAAGATTGGAAAGCTTTGAGACGTCTGGTGGTTATGAAAGGCACTATAAAATTGCAAGTTTCTTTTCCTTCAATTTGGTACTATGATGGGGGTGGAAATCTGATTGGAGAAATTATAACAAGAAGTTCTGAGAAAAATGAGCACATTTAAGGACTTTGGAGAGGGAAAGGGAGGTTAGGTTGGGGCAGTAGTTTGCAAGGACAGATGGATCAAGGATTGGTTTTTTGAGGAGAGAGAAAATTTTTGTAATTGGTGTAAAGTCTGAGAGGGGCTGAATGACAGTGGAAGAACCAAGCAGCTGTCAAACCTTCTGCATCTACTGCACGTCCGGGCTCAGTTAGTTCAACCTTGGTGTTAATTTTTTTGTCCAATTCACATATTTATGCACTAGAATGCATTTACAGCTGTGAAATGTTACTGATAGATGGTAGTATCACAGACTGCACAGTAAATTGATGTTGCTCTCTCTTCCCCCTGCCAGTTTTTCATGGTAATGTGCATTGTGTACGTGCTGTTTGGAGCCCTGTGGCTTGTCTGGTCTGCCTGCTACTGGAGGGACCTCCTGCGCATCCAGTTCTGGATTGGCGCAGTCATCTTTCTGGGAATGCTGGAGAAAGCTGTCTTTTATGCAGAGTACCAGAGCATCCGATACAAGGGCGAATCAGGTAGGCAATCTTGCTAAACAGTTCTTAAAACAAAGTTTTCAATCCAGTTGGGGAATCTTAGGTGGTGTTGCTCATAGGTCGAGAGAGTTCCAACTGGGTTTGCTGTAATAGGATGCAAGGGGTTGCATTGCGACTTGTGGAGCAGGTAAGAATAACAGCTGCTCTTATAAAAGAGGAGGTATTTCACTCTGTATCCTGACTTCTCTATACCTGATGTGAGTACAGGCCTGAGATGCACACTTTTTTTTTGGGCCACCTCAGCCACTTCTTAGGCAGTCCCTCAGGATTGAGGATGACTTGCTTCCACTCTGGTTCTGTGTGTTTTAATACAACTAACAAGTCTGATGTGGGGCAGGTGGTGTTTGAAGAGGTGGTAAATGAGTTAAAAACAAGAAATGCTGGAAATACTCAGCAGATCTGGCAGCATCTATGGAAAGAGAAGCAGAGTTAATGTTTCGGGTCAGTGACCCTTCTTCGGAACTGGCAAATATTAGAAATGTCAAAGGTTATAAGCAAGTGAGGCGGGGGTAGGGCAAGAGATAACAAAGCAGAAGGTGTAGATTGGACAAGGCCACATAGCTGACCAAAAGGTAATTACCCACTGTTTTTTTTCATGTTTGTACTTGCTGCTGTTCAATCTTCAGTCCGTTAACACCCTATCTGTACTAATGCTTTGTCTTTCAACACGCCATTAACATATTGTTTGCCTTTGCTCCATGACCTTTTGGTCAGCTATGTGGCCTTGTCCAATCTACACCTCCTTTGTTGTATCTTGCCCCACCCCTGCCTCACTTGCTTATAACCTTTGACTTTTCTAATATTTGCCAGTTCCGAAGAAAGGTCACTGACCCGAAACATTAACTCTGCTTCTCTTTCCACAGATGCTGCCAGACCTGCTGAGTATTTCCAGCATTTCTTGTTTTTATTTCAGATTTCCAGCATCCGCAGTATTTTGTTTTTATTTTAGTGGTGCATGAGTTACTTGGGCTGTGCGCTCCATCTGCTGCCTGGACTTGGCCTCCGTGTGTTCCCGTCGAAGTCCCTCAAGGTGCTGGGTGTCTTTCCAAATGCTCCTCCATTTTGGGCAGTCATGGGTTAGGGATTCCCATGAATCGATGGGGATGTTGGATCTCTTCAGGGATGCTTTGCGAACATCCTTAAAGCATTTCCACTGTCCTCCTGGAAGACTCTTGTCGCGACAAAGTTCAGAATAAAGCAGTTGCTTCAGGAGCCTGGAGTCAGGCATGTGAACAATGTGGTCCATCCAGCGAAGCTGGTTTTGGGTGATTAGCACCTCGATGCTGGGAATGTTGGCGTGGGAAAGAATGCTGACATTAAACCACCTATCCTGCCAACGAATTTGAAGGATTTTTCAGAGACAGCTTTGGTGGTATTTCTGCAATGCCTTAAGGTGCCTGCTGTACATTGTGCAAGTCCCAGAAGCATATAGGAGCATAGGGATCGCTGCTGCTCCGTAAACCATGACCTTAGTCCCGTGTTTGAGGTCCCAGTCCTCAAATACTCTTTTCCTCAGTTGGCCAAAGGCTGAGCTGCAATATTGAAGGCAGTGGTGGATTTCATCATGTATGTCTGCCTTCGTTGAGAGCAGGCTCCAGAGATATGGAAAGTGTTCCAGGCTTTCCAGAGTTTTGCCTTGAATCTTGATCGCCGGGGAGTGATGTGCAACAAGAGCAGGGTGGAAGAGGACCATAGTTTTCTGGATGTTTAAAGTAGGGCCCATCCTTTCGTATGCTTCGGTGAAAGAGTCAACAATGACTTGGAGCACAGTCTCTGAGCACAGGCATCCTCTGCATACTGAAGCTCGTTCACTGATGTTGGAATGACCTTGGTTCTGGAGTGCAGACGACGAAGGCTGAATTATTTCATGTCCGTCCTTTAGGTTTTCTCCACTCCTGTGGGGAGCTTGCTGGAAGTGATGTGCAGAATTGCGGCAAGAAAAATGAAAAGGGTTGGTGATGACACAGCCTTGTTTGTTCCCAGTCTTCATTAAGGTAGGGTCTGAGGTGGTCCTGTTAGTAAGGATTACAGCTTGCATGTCGTCATGTAGTAGGTGACGGATGGAGACAAATTTGAGGGAAGCCAAATTTGAGGAGGAATCTCTATAAACCCTTACGATTGATGGAATCAAAGGCTTTGTACTGCGATTGGTGCTGCCCCCTGCATTTTTCCTGGATTTGTTATGCAGTGAAAATCATATCTGAAGTGCCTTTCAGTGAGCAAAATCCATATTGCAACTCTGTGAGGAGCTCTTCGCTCACTTAGAGGAGGTGGTTGAGGAGAATCCTTGCAATGATCTTGCCTGTGGCAGTCAGCAGGGAGACTTCCCTGTAATTAACACAATCATACTTAACACCTTTCTTGAAGATGGTCACGATTACAGCGTCCCTGAGATCCCTGGCATGTGCTCCACTTCCCAGCTGAGTGATATGAGATTGTACAATCGCGCCAGGAGTGTATCTCCGCCATGTGTTAGGGTTTCGGCAGGGATTCTGTCCGCTCCAGAGGTTCTGTTGTTTTTCAGCTGATAAATATCTTTTTCAACTTCATTCCGGGCTAGGGTAGTACCAAAACTGAGCCTGGTAGTGTACTGAAGGATGGAGTTGAGGACACTTCAACTGACCATTGACTGCCAGTTGCCTGAACCACACATACAGCCCCTGCATCCAGCGTTATAACAGTACCAAAGACAGGAAACGCTATGATGGAAGCTGTTTTCACTTGTTTGCATGCAGTTAACCAACACCTGCCTACATATGGGCAGAAGAATGCTGCCCTGTTGGGGCTGGTTCTGGAGTAAGGTGAGGAGACATTGAAGGGTAGGAATGAATGGAGTGAGTCCCCTAGCACTTTTCGCTCCAACTGCCCCAGATCCACTGAAAAGAAATCATCAGTGGAAATGGGAAAGCCTAGGCTACAAAGTGAAGTTCCCTTTTCACTGCACCATCAAACACTTCCAAATCAGGTGCAGTATGTGTTACTCGAGTGCACCTCCCTAAACTCTGGCTGCTCAATGTGTTTGAGCCTCAAACTCAAGGGCACTTGATACTGTACTGCTGTCACATTCCATTTCTCACATCAACCATGCTGATTAGCGTGTAGTTATGGGTAGCTTTGTGCAATGGACTGGGTTGTAAATGCCCAAACTCATTCTTGAAGCACCTATGATTAGAGTTGTATCCTGTCATTTTGGGCCAGATTTAAACCCAGATCCCAGAGGTGAAAAGACAGTTGGTGTCCTTTTGGAGTATTCTGCAAATAACTTACATACTGTGTGTTATGAACATACATACATACATACAGATTAGGAGCAGGAGTAGGCTACGTGGCCCCTCAATCCTGCTCCGCCATTCAACAAGATCATGGCTGATCTGATTGTAACCTCAACTCCACATTCCTGTCTACCCCCAATAACCTTTCACCCCCTTGCTTATTAAGAATCTATTGACCTCTGACTTAAAAATATTCAAAGACTCTGCTTCCACCGCTTTTTGAGGGAGTGGAAATTGGAAAGCCTAGGTGTCTGTCAAAGACTCACAACCCTCTGAGAAAAAATTTCTCTTCATCTGTCTTAAATGGGCAACCCCTTATTTTTGAATAGTGCCCCCCCCTCGTTCTAGGTTCTTTCCACATTCACCCTGTCAAGACCCCTCAGAATCTTATGTTTCAATCAAATTGCCTCTTCTAAACTCCAGCAGATACAAGCCTAGCCTGTCCAACCCTTATGTCCTCTTCACAACTTACTTTCCTATCTATCTTTGTGTTATCAGCAAATTTAGCTACTATGCCTTCGCTCCCCTCATCAGTCGTTGATATAAATTGTAAAAAGTCGAGGCCCCAGCACTGATCCCTGCGGCACGCCACTCGTTACGTCTTGCCAACCAGAAAATGACCCATTTATGGCTACTCTCTGTTTCCTGTTAGCTAGCCAATCTTCTATCCATGCCAAAATGTTACCCCATACACCATGAGCTTTCATTTATTTTATCAGTACTGTCAAGAAAATCCCATATGCCAAATGAGAAATATTAATTTCATCGGTTGGAAACTTACATTAGACTTTTACTGGAAAAAATCCTACAGTTGACTTTTAACAAAACAAAACTGGCAGCCAAGATGGCCACTGCAAGTTGCATCTGAAATACCAGAAGATTGAACTGGAGACAAAAGTCTAACAAGCCCAGCCAGAACAATGCTTTGGCTAACTGAGTAAAGTACCCATATCATCCTCGTTAGCGGGCCATCAAAGTCATCCTGAGGCATTCATAAGTGGAGATGTCCCTCCAGCGGGATAAACACTAACAACCCCACCTGAGAGCTTTTGGGTTTTAGACTTTGGACCTCGTTAAAAACAAAGGGGATAGAGAGAACCATGTGACCGTCTGTCCATCTCTGAAAAAACAGAAGTTTTGTTGCACTCCAAGAAGACCAGCAGTAACTGAGACTGCAGCAGCAGAGAAAGCTGTGGGCTTCCCTTTCTCTCTGTCTATTTCTCTGTCCCCAGAAAACATCAAGTTTGAAAACCGTCTGTGACTGTGGACTCTCAAAGCCTGAAGACCGCTACAGCCAGAGACCAGGGGAAGAGAGCCAACTACAATTCTGCCTTCAAGAAACCCTGAGCAAAGCAGGCCAACAACAAAGTGCACTTTGACCAGCGAGGACGTTCAAGAATACAGCTTTAGCCGGAGGCCTACTGGATCCATCCACTTCACAGACTGTGCATTTAAGTTCCATTTATTCTGGACTTTTATCCAACTACCAAATCTATTTTTCCCTCTAATCTATTTGTGTGTGATTCTCATGTGAATGTGTAGCGTTTTTTTTTAGTATTTTTAAATTGGGTTTAGATTGTTAAGTATAATAAACTTACCTCTTGTTTAAAATCAAGAAAACTGTCCGATTGGTTCTTTCACAATCACAGTAAAGGTAAAACACTTTACTGGTGATAAGCACAAACACCGTTTCAAAACGAATAAACCCTGTTGTGATCAAATAAGAGGAAGAGCAAGAAGGGGTGACTGTGACCTTCGCCTCACTTGTCTGTAACAGTACTGACATTGTTCACCTCAGTGATCACAACAATTTGTCTTTACTACACATGAACTTTGCTTACTATGTGGAATAGAGCTGCTTAAAACTAGTCAACCACAGTGCTTCCCAGAGGAATCTTTTTCTAAAAGCAGCAACTTAATAATTTGCCTCATCTTGTAGAAAACCGCACACCCTGCTGAAATTAAATTTACCCATGATGTGCATTGTACTCACTAGAGAGGTGTGTTGTGCCTAACACGCACTTACTCTTAAAGAATCTGCGGAATCTGATTGGTGAAAGGTATATCAATATTTTATTCACACACTAAATCATCAAGTACAAGCTCTCACCTTTTGCACAGTATACTACCCGTCAAGACACGAGGTGATCGGTCTCAGACTTGTGGCTGCTCTTCTGTTTTCTGAGCCCCTGACTCAGGGTATTTTCTCGAGTGTTCTTCCCTGGGGTTCTTGTACCTTCCTCAGTTTCAGTCAGGGGTTAAATCTTGTTTCTAAGACCCGCCCCTCTTTCTTACTCATAGGGGTCTGGTATAATGACATAATGATAATTCCTTATTTGGCTCAGTGAGAACCTGTTCAAAACTTCACAGTTTCCCATTGTCTATTATGAGTTTAATCATATCTGGTGTCCATGACGACTCCCTATATCTGCTACGTGCAAGGACAGTGTCTGGGATCCTCCTCAATACCTTTTCTATACTAGCTACACTTCCTCGGCTATTTGTGTGCTGCGCCCCTTTGTTTAACGAAGTTCTTATGTGTTTTTGCTATATGTGTTATTACTGGGTCTACAGAGGGTAAGCAGTCGATATGCTCTGTGTCCTGAATCCAGCTACTGGGGTGTGGGTGACTGATCCTCTATGATCTGTTAGTTACACTCTGACTAGAGGAGAAGTGCCTGGCCTTGGCATGAGTGAGGCTGATAACTCAGGAATATTGCATGCAGATCCTCTTGTGCAATGTTGCTGCCGTTGGCTCCAGGGCTTGATAACCATTGCAGCGCATGTAACATTGTTGTTCAAAACCCACCTTCATTTAATTGCCCTGCTTTTGGAGCTTGCAGTAAATCAAGAGTGCTGCTTGATAGTTATTTAATCCAGTATAACTAGCACTATTTTCTAATTTGTGTTTTAACTAGTGCAAGGAGCAGTGATTTTTGCAGAGCTACTGTCTGCACTGAAGCGTTCCCTGGCCCGTGTTCTGGTCATCATAGTCAGTCTTGGGTATGGAATCGTAAAGTAAGTATAAGCAAGACTTAATGTCGATGCTAATTCCTGTGTCTCAATAACTAGTAACTGGACTTGGACATCTGTATCGTGGAGTGAGTGGGTTCATGAAAGTGGTTGATGTAGGCATTGTCAAGTAACAATCAGTGCAGTGAAGGTCACTCACTCTGCAATTTCACTATTTAGTATTGTATTAATTCAGTTCCTTCACATTGCATAGTTCAACCATTTCCCTGACTGAGTCATCAGAATAATACTTAAAATCAAACATCAGTAATTAGAGGCCTTGAATGTACTTTTCTCCTTTCCCTGTTCTCTCCTGAAAATGCTGTCTCTGTAGGGGACAGTTCTGCAGTTGCCAGCTGCCCTCCAGTAAGTAGCTACTAAGCAGACTTTCTCCCCTCCTCTCGCCCGCCCCCTTTGTTTCCTGGCCCTGAGCCAATTTTGGATCCAACCTGCCACATTCCCCGATATCCCATGGGCGTTCATTTTACTGATCAGTCTGCCATGTGGGACCTTGTCAAATGCCTTACTAAAATGCATGTAGACCACAACCACTGCACTACCCTCCTCAATCCTCCTTGTTACTTCCTCAAAAAACTCAATCAAGTTAGTAAGACATGACCTTCCCTTAACAAATCCATGCTGACTATCCCTGATTAATCCGTGCCTTTCTAAGTGGCAGTTTATCCTGTCCCTCAGAATTGATTCCAATAATTTACCCACCACCGAGGTCAGACTGACCAGCCTATAATTATTTGGTCTATCCCTCGCAGCCTTTTTAAACAATGGTACAACGTTCACAGACCTCCAGTCGTCTGGTACCATGCCTGTATCTAGTGAGGGTTTGAAGATGATCCTCGAGCATCTGCTATTTCTTCCCTGGCTTCCTTTAACAACCTGGGATGCAATCCATCCGGCCCTGGCGATTTATCCACTTTCAAGGATGTCAGCCCTGTCGTACCTCCTCATTATGTTTATCGTATCTAATATTTCACACTCCTCCTCTTTTAACTACAGTGTCCACATCAACCCTCTCCTTTGTGAAGACAGAGACAAAAAACTCATTAAGAACCCTGCCCACATCTCTGCAGCCACGCATAAGTTCCCTTGTACATCTCTGATCGGCCCTACCCTTTCCTTAGTTATCCTTTTGCTCTTAATGTACTGATAAAACATCTTTGGGTTTTCCTTGATTTTACCTGCCAAAAATTTTTCATGTCCTCCCTTGGCTTTTCTAATTTCCTTTATTACTTCACCTTTGCACTTTCTATACTCCTCTAGGCTTTCTAAAGTATTACGTTTTTTTGTGATCGTCACAAGCTTTTTTCTGCTTTAACTTACCCAGTAAACTTCGAGATAACCAGAGGGCTCTAGATTTGGCAGTACCACCCTTTATTTTTGTGGGGACATGCCTATACTGTGCCTGTTGTAGCTCACCTTTGAATGCCTCCCACTGGTTTGCCACTGATTTTCCTTCAAGTAGCTGTGTCCAGTCCACTTTCGCCAGGTCACCTCTCAGTTTCGTAAAATTTGCCTTCCCCCAATTTAGAACTTTTGCTCCTGTTATGTCTTTGACCTTTTCTATGATTATGCTAAAACTAACTATATTATGGTCACTATCTCCAAAATGGTCACCCACTGTTACTTCATCCACTTGCCCAGCTTCATTACTGCAGACTAAATCTAGAATTGCGCCCCCCCTCGTTGGGTTTGTTACGTGCAGGCTAAAAAAGTTTTCTTGAATGCAGTTCAAGAACTTTGTAACCTCTGTGCCCTTCACACAGATTGTATCCTAGTTGATATTGGGGTAGTTGAAATCCCCAACTAATATTGCCCTATAGTTTTTGCACTCAGAAATTTGCCTACATATTTGTTCTTCTAGCTCCCTCTCACTATTTGGGAGTCTATAGTACACTCCTAGTAGTGTGGCTGCCCCTTTTTTATTTCTGAGCTCCATCCATATGGCCTCGTTTGATGATTTAGTTAGCATATCATCCTTCCTCAAAGCTGTTATTGATTCCTTAACTAACAATGCCACCCCCCCCCCCTTTGTTATCTCCCCCTCTATTGCGCCTGAAAACTCTATATCCAGGGATGTTGAGCTGCCATTCTTGTCCTTCTTTAAGCCAAGTTTCTGTTATAGCAATGATATTGTGTTGCCATGTATCTATCTGTGCCCTCAGCTCATCGGCTTTATTTACTATACTCCTTGCATTTAAATAAATACCCTTTAACACTGCCAAATTCCTGTGCTGTACACTTTTTAACCTTTGTTTCTTCTGTCTTCCAGAGTCACTTGCTAATTTTCTGCCTCCCGTTCCCTGCCCTGAAATTGTCCCATCTAAGACTGCGCTCAGGTTCCCATCCCCTCCACCCGCCTCTTCCCCTCTACCTGCCCACTTCCCTCCCCACTGCTTGACACTTGCGAATCCTCACTAAGAATCTGTTCTGAAGTAATTCAAGGAAATCTTAAGGGTGTCTGGAAAATAGGAAAATTCACAATTGTTCATGGTTGAACTACAATAACGACTTGGGTTTATAAATCTCCTTTTAAAGGTAGGAAAACGTCCCCAGGCGCTTCACATGGCAAAAACCGACAAAGAACCACAAAAGATGTTAAGATGGGTAACTTGGTCATAAAAGTAGCTTTTAAGTAAGGTCTTAAAAGAGATAGTCAAGGTGGAGATATCTATGGAGAGAATCCCTGAGCTTAGCACACATGAAAGCATAGCCGCCACGGGTGGGGTGAACAAAATGTGATGCCTGCACAAGTTATCAGATTTGAAGGAATGCAAAGTTCTTGGAGGGTTGTTGGGCTGGCGGAGGTTACAGAGCTAGACAGGAGTAAAGCCATGCAGGAATTTGAATGTGAGACTGAGAATTTTAAAACCAAGGCATTGGTGGACTGGGGCACCTCAAATGCATGACTGTTTATTGCTGGTGTAAAAAAAAAAGGCAATTTTGTCTTGTGTCAGAACACTAACGCCACTGCACTTTGGTAAGTGATATCTTGCATTAATTGTGCGGTACTGTTTGGTCTGGACAACAATTCCTATAAGACTGGTGTTTTCATTGCTACAGGCCTCGTCTGGGAGCCATGCTGCACAGAGTTATTGGTGTTGGGGTCCTCTATTTAATTTTCTCAGCAATAGAAGGCATCCTTCGAGTCACTGGAGTGAGTAGTATTTAAACAACCATCAAATATACATGTGTTTTAAGACAGGTGTCACAGAGCCTGCCGAAGATCAGTTCCACGCTGGGGCTTATCACACCATTTTCGCAATGTAAAGAAAACATATTTTTAAATGATAGGAGCCTTCTCATTTTTTGTCTTAATCTATTAACTCAGAATTGCTTTTGTTGGGGTTCTTCAGCCTACTGAGCTGATTCCTGGCTTTTGCTTTGGACCTTGTAGTCTCAGGAATTCAGGCTGCAAATATATGTCTTACCACTTCTTAGAGAGTGCTTTCTTAGAGAGTGCTTAAGCACTACCACACCACAATGACCCTGCAATTGAGTACCCCTCTGAGTACTAAAGCATACATATTGATTTCTGAGCCTTTTGGTCCACTGTTGGTCTTTTTATTAACCACCAATAACCATTTAATGTCAGTTGACAAACTGTCGCCCTCTTCAAGATACAGTTTCCATGGAGATTTTTCTGCTAAATTGGAGGAAAGAAATGGCTAACTGAGAAATAGGTCCATCATTCCACCTTGTTGGAAGATACTCTTCACCCTGAATTGTTCTCGTGGCTAAAACTGACCCTATTGTGTTCCTAATTTAGACCCCATTTGCTAACCTGGCTCTCGTAGGCAACATCAGTCTATCACTAATCGACTCCTGTGTACTCTGGTGGATATCCTTTACATGATATTCAAGCATAGTATCTCTGTTTTTATTATACGGATAGAACACTCAAGGTTCTGGTATGGTGTCTGCTGTCGGGCGAGGGGAGCGTGAGGTCTGTCGGGCGAGGGGAGCGTGAGGTCTGTCGGGCGAGGGGAGCGTGAGGTCTGTCGGGCGAGGGGAGCGTGAGGTCTGTCGGGCGAGGGGAGCGTGAGGTCTGTCGGGCGAGGGGAGCGTGAGGTCTGTCGGGCGAGGGGAGCGTGAGGTCTGTCGGGCGAGGGGAGCGTGAGGTCTGTCGGGCGAGGGGAGCGTGAGGTCTGTCGGGCGAGGGGAGCGTGAGGTCTGTCGGGCGAAGGGAGCGTGAGGTCTGTCGGGCGAGGGGAGCGTGAGGTCTGTCGGGCGAGGGGAGATTGGGGGATTTGATGTCGAGGGATCAAAATATTACGTTAGATTGGAAGACCTGGAATTTCCACTGGAAGTTGTAAAGCTGTTGATTCATGGCTGACTTGAATACGCTGGGCGCTTATCTGAAATGAAGGGAGAAAATTGACACTCCTTTGACTTGTACAATAGTTGAGGAGGAAACAAAATTGGTAGCCTTCATGCTAACTGTTGGTGAACTGATTCTTCCATAGAGTGGTAGAACATGAGTCCTTGGATATTGTTCTCACCTCAGCTAAATTGTCGCACATGTCAAGCAGCGAATAGATCACGGTTGCGCAGAATGGTTGTTGCAGTAAATTGGACATTGGGCTTGTACCATTGGGATGTTGGTACATAAATCTCTTTACTGGCTGTAAAGGTCCTAGTTAAAATCAGTTTAGGTCGTTTCAATCCAGTTCCTAGTGGATATGGGCAGAAAGCACCAGTGGAGTGAAATCACAAATGAATATACCTGTCTTGAAGTTAATTGTAGATTCTATTCAATACAATGAATTGTGTGTCCGATCAGTGAAAACATGCATGTTCTGCTGTATCGTGAATTCCTATTTAGTAAGGTCACTGGGAATCATTCTCCTCTTTCTCTCGCCCCTTCTTTCTCTTGCTTTCATCTGACTGTGTCCTTTCCTTTTTTAGGAGAATTTCGACTTGGCCCTCCTGGCTTTTATCCCTCTGGCTGTTCTCGACACTGCCCTTTGCTGGTGGATATCCTTTCTGTATATGGGATTTTCCAGGGAAAAGGATTTCTGATCTATTTTCCATTTTCGGTTAAGAAAAGGTCATTCTGCTTATCAAACCTGCTGCTTCTTAGTGTATAATTTGTAACTCATGGACTGTACTCAATCTCTAACCTCCTGTTGGAGGTAGCTGTCCACTAATTTAGGTTGTGGTTTATATAGATTTTCAAAAGGCATTTGCTAAGGTACAAAAGAAACTTTTAGCAAAGATAATGAGGGCAATATGGCAACTTGGATAGGGAGATAATGAAAGGCCAGAGTGTAAATGGTGGGTGTTGTGGAAAGCTTCTTGGAATATTAAGATATAGTGAACGGCGTTCGGGCTGCTCTTAGTTACTTTCTACATAAATGATCTGGACATAAGAATTAGATGCTGTCACTAAATTGGTGGCTATCAACAGACTGTCAGTGACAGCAATAGGACACAAATTGCCAGATGGGTAGAAAGATAAAAAGTAATACATGAAGAGTAGGGAATTAAAGTATACTTCAGATAGCAAGATTTTAAATGCAGTAGAGGGACTTTGGTGTGGCTAAACGTTGGTTAAGAGTCACGATAAAGTAAATAATAATGACTTGATCCCAGTGGTCATCAAGACAATGAGAGGGCACAAACTTAAGATAATCAGAGCTGAAGGGTTGATGAAAAATAAATTTTCACCTACAGACTGGGAAATGGGATTTTCTGCCAAAAATATTTGTTAAAACAGATATTATATATACATTTAAGAGGGAATCAGACAGCTGTTTAGAAAAGAGGAATATTAAAGGTTGGTGGGAATGGAGTAGGAGTGTGGAATTAATTTAGATGACTGATGTACCCATTTGAGCTTTACTCGCCTGGCATATGACATCATCCTAACTCCTAAAGTAAGTTTCATTGCTGGCAGCAATCTTTAACCTTGTGGGGAGTGGTCCTGTTCATCAAGTTGTCACTTGAATACAGTTTTTATAAAATTTGAAGCTTAAGTTTTTCCTTGTGAAGAACTTGTTGCCCTCTGACTTGATCTCTAAAGTGCACTATCTTTGGTGGAGCTACCTCTTGTTGCCTGTGCATCGTCCACGGATTTTGCCACAGGGATTCTTTACATGGGGCTGTCAACTGTACTATTGGAAGGTGCACTTGCAACAGTGTGGGGGAGAATGCTGGTGGGACAATCTACCCTACATTTTTATGCCTCTCAGCTATCTGTCTTCCAATCTTAAAATCAGAACTAAACCGTTTAGGAAAGAAATCATGTTGCCATACGTTCAGTAGTTGAAATCTTGAACTCAGTCCCCCAAAAAGCTGGGAATGCTAGGTCAATTGAAATTCTCAAAATTGAGATTGATAGAATTTTGTTAGGTAAGGGTATCGAGATGTGAAGCAAAAGCAGGTAAATAGAATTGATGTGCAGATCTTTCGGTCGCATCAATATTCATCATTTGGACAGCAAGAAAGTTCCAGCTGGTAGACTGTCAATCAGTAAGTAAGCTCTTCTGTAGCCATTTTGTTATTTGATTTTCAAATCTCCAAAGTATGAAATGCTGAGCTTTACATAGGACAGGATTGGTATTGTGCCCCTCCAATTTTCCCCTCATTTGAAGCTGCTGAGTCTTGCTGGGGCACTGTGACTATGGTGATGTTGCCCCTTTTTAAGGCTTTTATTTTGCTTTAGTAGATAGAATACCATGCTATGGTTGGAGAGGACTGTGGAAGGGATAGGTATCTTGCATATAAATCGGTGAGGTCCCGTTGTGCAATTTGCAGTTTTCCACTGCCTGTTGCTTGCTTCAACAAATCTGGTTTATCAAGTGAAGGCAATTTTTGCATAAAAGGGACAAGAGTTTGAGCTGACAATGGTATCAAAAACGTGTAACAGTGGTGAATTCCCTCTGATATAGAAGAGGTAGTATGGGGTTTTACTACTCTGCAGTTGTAGTTTGGAAATGATGCAGTTGTAACACCTCTATGATCACGCTGATAGAGGTTTGCCTTAAATGACGCTAACTGCTGTGGTGTTCTACATCTTAACCAGGATTAGCTATTTGGCTATATCATTACGGTTGGAGAAGATAGAATTTGGTATGGAGCAGGCCATCGAGTTTACTGATCTGTTAGGATTTGGACTGTGCTGAGTCAACAAGCAAGAAATATTTATCCTGTAAAATGAAATTGCCATATTCAATATTTGAAATATATTTGTACAAGGTTCAGATGTTTGGATAAATACTAGATACCTCAGAATGGCTGCATGACAGTCATGTAAATAAGGAATTTAGTACAAGCACTTGGTAATAGCCATATAAATCCAAGGATAGACTATAGCCTTGAATCGGTGCTGGTTATTTAGTTTGAATTGGTACTGGTTAATTAGTGTTCTATGTTCAGGGTTAACTGGTGAGTCCATTTATAATTCCTCATCATATGATTAATGGATGTATACATAAAAAATGCAGTACTTTGAGGGTTTCCACCTTCAGCCATGTGAGGCCAAATGGTTCATGTAAACTTTGCTCATCCCTTAATATTAAATAAGGAATTATCTATCCTCGATTTGGGGACTACAGTTGAATGGACCTTATTGTAACTGAGTAGCACTTGTATTTTTTTTAATCCCGTTATTTTCCTCTATGGGGTCACCCATGTTGTAAGGTTTGGTAATTACAGTTCCCAACCTTGCAAAAATCTGAGAGGGTTGATGCAATGTAGATTTTTAGTGTTCTAAATTGACACTAGTATGTATAAAATAATAGATTGTCGCTTGGCTGTGATACCACCTCCCAAAACATGTAACACGCTCGCTCACTCTGCCACACTGGTTGATTTTCATACATGAAAATACATGGGTCGGATATGGAGTGTTGTAAATGATCAGACGACCTGTACCCCTCCAGGAAATGGGAGGGCAGTCCACATGGTCACATGCCATGCAGCATGAACTCCATTCTAGAATTAGAGGGTTGGATTTCCTGAGCTTATTTGGTGTATTTAGCTTCTTGAACTTGATTCCACCAAAAAAAGGAACCTACAGCAAATTTGAGTCAACCATTATACAATTACTGATGATCCTGACTGTTAACTTGCATGCATTGTTTAAGCAGAATAATGGTTGGATTTTTCTTTCCATAAACAGTACATTTGGATTTTTTTATTTTGTATTCCATCCATTTTCCTTAACTGATAACACATCTTCATCAGCTTGACCCAGACTATGAAGATGCTAAAGCTGAGAAGGAATGTTGTGAAACTCTCTCTATACAGACATTTCACAAACACACTCATCTTTGCTGTCATAGGTAAGTCAAGAACACGTTATGCAGTGTCGTCTGTTAGGTGGGCTGATTGTGTACTGGTGAAGTATTGGATTCCCTAATACAAGGGTTTCTGGAATTCTCTCTTGCTTTGGTATTGCTGGCGTTTGGTGAAGACTGACCAGTAAAATAGAGGTTTGCACAGCAATAGAATAGAATCTTAGCTGAGTAGAAGAATTGGCAAAAGCAATCCCAGTTTATTAGAGGTTCACCTCTCAAATTGCTCTTCAAGTAGTTATACATAATTGCATGGCTGAAATTGTGTCACCCTCCCAACAGGGTGACCATGGTGTACTGCAAGGAGTGAAGAAAAGATTTTGTATTGTCTATAAATTATAAATCATTGGTCTTGCTGCAGACAATTTCACTTGTGCCATTTCCAGTGTCTTGGATGAATTAGTTGGGAGATTAGGTGTTTTTAAAAAAAAAACTAGATCTGAGCTGGGATAAAAGGGATTTTGCAAGTTTTGACTCTCCATGCAGCTGTTTGTTGGATATCATAACAGCACTCAACATTGATGTTGGTGTAAATGGAGTAAACTCATATCAAATGATCAGTCAATTAAACTATATTAGTGATGCCAAGTTCCATAGAATGTCTCCATTTCCACCAAGGACTGAAAGTTGGATTGGACCGACACAAGTAGTTCAGGATCAGGGACATTGTCTAATCCTTAAGTTGTCTGCTGACACCAACTGACTACTCTTGTTGGCTTTTCCTGAGACGTGCTTGCTACTATTTAAACCTCAGCATTGTTGGAGCATCCCCTAAAGGCAAAGTGGCTAAAAGTACTACCTGGTGTGGAAAACACACAGACACACACGGAAATGTGCAGATTTATCCCCAGTCTGTGCTGTAAGCTAACATAGAAAATAGGAGCAGGAGTAGGCCACTCGGCCCTTTGTGCCTGCTGTGCCATTCATTATGATCATGGCTGATCATCTCAGTAGCTTGTTCCCGCTTTCGCCCCATACCCTTTGATCCCTTTAGACCCAAGAGCTATATCTAACTCCTTCTTGAAAACATACAATGTTTTGGCCTCAACTGCTTTCTGTGGTAGCGAATTCCACAGGCACACCACTCTCTGGGTGAAGAAATTTCTCCTCATCTCCGTCCTGAAAGGTTTACTCCGTATCCTTAGACTATGACCCCTGGTTCTGGACTCCCCCACCATCGGGAACATCCTTCCTGCATTTACCCTGTCAAGTACTGTTAGAATTTTATAGGTTTCTATGAGATCCCTCCTCACTCTTCTGAACTCCAGCAAATATAATCCTAACCGACTCAATCTCTCCTCATACGTCAGTTCCAGGAATCGGTCTGGTAAACCTTCGCTGCGCTCCCTGTATAGCAAGAACATCCTTCCTCAGATAAGAAGACCAAAACTGCACTCAATATTCCAGGTGTGGCCTCACCAAGGCCCTGTATAATTGCAGCAAGACATCCCTGCTTCTCTATTCGAATCTTCTCGCTATGAAGGCCAACATACCATTTGCCTTTTTTACCGCCTGTTGGACCTGCATGCTTACCTTCAGCGACTGGTGTACGAGAACTCCCAGGTCTCGTTGCATATTCCCCTCTGTTTATAGCCGTTCAGATCATCTGCCTTCCTGTTTTTGCTACCAAAGTGGATAACCTCACATTTATCCACATCATACTGCATCGGCCATGCATTAGCCCACTCACTCAACTTGTCCAAATCGCCCTGAAGCCCCTCTGCATCCTCCTCACAACTCGCCCTCCCACCCAGTTTTGTGTCATCTACAAATTTGGAAATATTACATTTAAATCATTAATGTATATTGTGAATAACTGGGGTCCTAGCAGCAATCCCTGCGGTACCCCACTAGTCACTGCCTGCCATTCGGAAAAAGACCCACTTATCCCTACTCTTTGTTTCCTGTCTGCCAACCAATTTTCTATCCATCGCAATACACTACCCCCAATCCCATGCGCTTTAATTTTACATGCTCATCTGTTATGTGGGACTTTGTTGAAAGCTTTCTGAAAGTCCAAATAAACCGCATCCACTGGCTCCCCCTCATCAACTCTACTAGTTACATCCTAGAAGAATTCTAGTAGAGCTGGTTTCAAAGCTACAAGTGGTTTCTAGCTAGGAAGGAGGAAAATCAGCATAAGTTATGAATCCTAATCATTGTCCTGTGATGCCCAGTGTTTGTGTGTGTGTAAGACAGGTGAGTACAGACTGATTTAGTAGTGATGATCGACTCCCAGTATAGAATTACCTGCTGATGTTTGTTAGGCTCCCATTAAGAATGGTACAGCACATACTGGAATATCTGGTATCTTGTATATAGAATAGGACATAGGTGTGATGCATTTTATGTGATATTACCAATGCTATTGTATCATAGAACAGAATCATAGAAGGTTTAAGGCACAGAAAGAGGCCACTTGGCCCATCGTGTCTGTGCCGGCCGAAAAATGATCCACCTATTCTAATCCCACCTTCCAGCCCTGCAGATTACGGCTCTTGAGGTGCATATCCAGACTCCTTCTGAATGAGTTGAGTGTCTCTGCCTCAACTACCCTTTCAGGCAGTGAGTTCCAGACCCCCCCACCACCCTCTGGGTAAAAACGTTTATCCTCCTCTCCCCTCTAATTTTTCTATCAATCACTTTAAATCTGTGCCCCTAGTCGCTGACCTCTTCTGCTAAGGTGAATAGACCCTTCACCTCCACTCTATCCAGGCCCCTCAAACTTTTGTTCATTTCAATCAGATCTCCCCTCAGCCTCCTCTGTTCCAAGGAGAACAACCCCAGCCTATCCAATCTTTCCTCATATCTGCATTTTTCCAGTCTTGGCAACATCCTCATAAATCTCCTCTGTACCCTCTCTAGTGCAATTACATCCTTTCTGTAATGAAGTGACCAGAACTGCACACAGTACTCAAGTTGTGGCCTAAACAATGAGTCATACAGTTCCAGCATAACCTCCCTGCTGTAATATTCTATACCTCAGCTCATGAAGGATCCTATCCTGTGTGGGTGATCCCTCCCTGATTATGAGGAAATGATTTGAGAATATTTTGATGATTGGGGAAGGGGTTTAGATTCCTCCACAAAATTGATATTTTACTTTTAAACTTTTTATTTCTTGTTCCTATAGCATCGATATTTTTCATCATTTGGACAACAAAGAAGTTCCGACTGGCAGATTGTCAATCGGTAGGTAAGATCTGCTTGAGCCATGTTTGTTTGATTTTTACATTTCCAAGTTTGAACGGCAGACTTGACATTGGACAGGATTGATATTGCTCGCCCCAGCTTCTCCTGTCTATTCTCACAACTAAAGTTTTCCATCTCGGGAGCCATTCTTGTAAATCTTTTCTGCACCTTCTCTAAACCCTTCACATCCTTCCTAAAGTGGGCACGATACTCCAGTTGAGACTGAATCAATGTTTTATAAAGGTTCTTCATAACTTTCTTGCTTTTGTACCCTACTTATGAAACCCAGGATTCCATATGCTTTATTAACTGCTTTCTCAACCATCCCTACCATCTTCAATGATTTGTGCATATACACTCCCAGGTCTCTCTGTTCTGTACCCCCTTTAGAATCATCCCCTCTCGATTATATTACCTCACCTCATTCTTCCTACCAAAATGTAACACTTCACACTCCTCTGCATAAATTTCATCTGCCACGTGTTGGCCCATTCCACCAGCCTGTCTATGTCCTCTTGAATTCTTCCATTGTCTTTCTCTCAGTTCGCAATACTTCCAAGTTTTGTGTCACCTGCAAATTTTGAAATTGTACCCTGCACACCCAAGTCAAGGTTATTAATATAGATCAAGAAAAGTAGTGGTCTGAGTACCGACCCCTGGGGAACACCACTGTATACTTTCCTCCATTCTGGAATGCAACTGTTTAATCACCGGTACAAGAAGAGCGAGTTACACTTGAACAAAGTCAGGATCGATGTTCTTACTGAGAGTTTAATTAGTCCTGTTGGGGAGGGTTCAAACTAATTTAACAGGGGGAGGGGAACCAGAGGACAGATATATAAACAGCAGTAACATTTGAAATATCCCAGCAATTGTAGGGACCAGATTGAGTAAAATAGCAGAAGTGAAGGAGGAGGTATTAAATGTATGCACGTCAATGTTTGTAGTGTAACTAATAAGGTTGGGGAGTTACAGGCACAAATTGCTACATGGGATTATGCAGTGGTTGCGTTAAGAAACATGGCTCAAGCAAGACCAGGAATTATCCTGGTTACAAGTATTCAGGAATGATAGGGAAGGAAAAAGAGGAGTGTGGCAGTATTGATTAAGGATGAAACTGTTCAAAAAAGAAAGGATATCCTATATGGTTCTAGGACTGGAATTATTTGTCAAGTGCTGAGAATAGGGCAGGAGAGGAATTTCTGATGTGTACAGGTGAACTTTCTCAATCAAAAAAGAAGGAAACAGTAATAAAAACAAAGTGCTGGAAATACTCTGGTCTGGCAGTATCTGTGAAGAGAGAAGCAGAGTTAACATTTCAGGTCGGTGACATTTCATCAGAACTAGCAAAGGTTAGAAATGTAATAGGTTTTAAACAAGTAAAGCAGGGTTTTTTGGCGGGGGGGTAAGAAGAACAAAAGGCAAGGTGTGTGATGGGACAGAGGGCCAAAGAGATTAACTGACAAGGAGGTCATGGAGTAAAGGCAAAGAGAGTGTGCTAATGGTGTGGTGAAAGTTAAAGCATTAGTGCAGAGAGAGGGTTAATGACAGAATAATGGACAGCTCTGAGGTGTCATTAACACACTCTCTGCACGAATGCTTTGCCTTTCACCGCACCTTTAGCACACTCTCTTTGCCTTTACTCCATGACCTCCTTGTCAGTTAATCTCTCCGGTCCTCTGTCCTATCACACACCTTGCCTTTTGTTTTCCTTCCCCACCCCTGCCCACCCCTGCTTTACTTGTTGAAAACCGGTCACATTTCTAACCTTTGCTAGTTCTGATGAAAGATCACAGACCTGAAACGTTAACTCTGCTTCTCTCTCCACAGATGCTGCCAGATCTGCTGAGTATTTCCAGCACTTTCTGTTTTTATTTCAAATTTCTAGCATCCACAGTATTTTGCTTTTATATAAGGAGGAAGCAGTGTTGGATCTGGTTCTGGGAAATGAAGTAGGGAAAGTGGAGTGTCTTACAGTAGAAAATCATCTAACTCCAGGGATAGCAACATCATTTGGTTCAGAGTAGTTATTGAAAGAGACCAGAAAATATCAAAGATAAAATTCTGAACTGAGGAGAGCTAATTTCAGTATTTTAAGAAGGGACCCATCACAGGTAGATTGGAAAAAGTGATTGCAGGATTAAACATTAATGGAGCTTTCATGGAGAGAGTTCAGATACAAACACGGCATATTCCTTTGAAGGCAAAAGATTAGAGCATCCAAAGCTAATGTGCCCTGAATGACAAAGGAAGTTAAAGTTCAAATAGAACAGAAAAGGTAGCCTATGACAATTTCCGGAGCAAGATTCAGTTAATAACCAGGAAGATTATGGAAAGTGCAGGAGGGAATTGAAAAAGTTCATACGGGACGCAAAGAGAGGTTGCAAGAAAAGATTAGCAGGCAAATTAAATTGAATCCTAAAATATTATAAACATAAAGTGTAAGTGGTTAGCTAGGGAAAAATTTAAGTCTATTAAGGACCAAAAGGGAAATCTTCGTGTAGAGGCAGAGGGCATGGCTAAAATGTTCAATGAGTACTTTGCATCTGTCTTCGGAAAGGAAGTGAATGATATGAAGGTTACACTCAAAGAGGAGAGGGAAGTTTTAGACAGGGTAGTAATAAATAGAGAAGATGTACTCAAAAGATTAGCTTTACTGAAGTTGGTAAGTTACCTGGTTCAGGTGGAATGCATCCTAGTTTGCTGAAAGAAGCAAAGGTAGAAATAGCAGAGACGTTGGCCACAATCTTCCAGTCTCCATTGAATACAGCAGTAGTGCTGAAGGAATGGTGGGTTGCTAATATACCACTATTCAAGAAAGGGGAAAGGAATAAATCAGGCAACTACAGGCCGGTCAGCCTATCATCAGTGGTGGGGAAGTTATCGGAAACAATTATCAGAGACAAAATAAACTTTCATTTGGAAAGGCATGGTTTAATCAGCCAGAGCCAGCGTGGATTTGTTAAAGGCAAACCATGTCTGACTAATTTGAATTCATTGAGGTAACAGACAAGGTTGGTCAAGGTAGTGCAGTAGATGTATATGTGGACTTTCAGAAAGTATTTGACAAAATGCCACACAGGAGGCTTAATTAAAAAGATGGAAACCCATGGAATTAAGAGCAAAATAGTGGTATGTTTGCAAAATTGGTTCAATGGTAGGAAGCAAAGGGTGGGTTCGGAGTGGTGTTCCCCAAAGGTCAGTTTTTGGGTCCATTACTGTTTGCATTTTTTATGAGCAACCTAGGCTTGGTTGTAAGGAGCAACATTGTAAAGTTTGCAAATGATTCAAAACTTGGCAAAGTAGTAGATAGTGATGGTGATAGTTATAGGCTTCTGAATGACATAGGAAGAATGGTGAAATGGGCAGAAGCATGGCAGATGGAGTCCAATGCAGAGAAGAGTGACGTGATGCATTTTGGGATGACTAATTTGGAAAGACAGTAATCTATAAATGGCATAATTTTAAAAAGTGTAGATGATCAGAGAGACCTTGGTGTCTATGTGCATACATCCTTAAAGGTGGTAGGATAAGTTGATATGTTGGCTTTTTAAAAAAAAAAGTATATGGGTTACTTGGGTTTCTAAATAGAAGATTAGAATATAAGAGCAAAGAGATCATGCTGGAACTAAATAAATAACTGGTTAGTCTTCAGCTGGAGTATTGTGGTCAATTCTGGGCAAAGATGTAAAGACTACATCAGTGCAAATGGTACCAGAGGAGTGTGACAATGTTACCAAGGGTAAGGGACTTCAGTTATGAGGAGAAGCTGGAAAAGTTAGGTCTGTTTTCCTTTGAACAGAGCAGATTAAGAGGTGGCCTAATAGAAGTTTTCGAGATGATGAGAAGTTTTTGGTAAAGTGGATAGAGAATACCTATCGACTCTGGCAAGTGGGTCAAAAACTAAAGGTCGTAGATTTAAAATCATTGGCAAAAGATCTAGAGGGAGATCAGAAGAATTTTTTCAGAGTCGTCAGGATTTGGAATGCTCTACCCAAAAAGATGCTGGATGTTGATGCCACAAGTGATTTTAAAAGGGATTTTGACAGGTGCTTGAGGTTGAGGAACTTTTGTGTTACGGACAAAAAGCGGGGATGTGGGACTAAACACGATTGCTCTGTCAAAGATTCAGCTCGGGCGTGATGGGCCGAATGTGTTAAGTTTTCTTTATGATTCGCATTGCTGTGGAAATAGGTTCAGGCTGCGAAGAAGGAAGTGTACAGCTGCAGGCCCTAGCGTTGGGGCAGCTACTATTTTATATCTTCAGTTCAAAACTGCCAATTTTTCTTTGAAATTATAATTTTGCAGGTTATTAATTTCAGAAGCATTGAAAGTTACACTGTTGGCACCACTAAATAATACCTTCCAGACAGGATAACTCTTTACTATGTGTCCTGGTTCAAACCTATATAGTTGTTACACCTCCCATTGATTGGACATGGAACAGAAATGATATTGGAGAGCAATGATAGATGGGTTTATGGTATGTTTTACTGATTCTCACTATTTGAAGAGCTTTTCTGAAAATGAGCATTCATTTATAAAATTAAAGAGAAATAAAAATATAAATTATAGAAGTTGAAGTTTAGTTTTGCTTTCCATGAGAAAGAAGCTATCTATTTTTACAGAAGTGAAAATGTGGCAAATGATCTGCACACTGTGGTTACAGCTGTTATAAACCAAGAAGGTCCCAAGGTCTATCTCTGGTCTTGCTGAATCAGCTGGTTTCAACTCGAGCAGCCTTTGAGCTGAGAAGTGGGGGGAATTATCTGGCGGAGTTCTCAGTCCTGATGGCTATCTGATAGCCCACAAAAGTATGAAACAGGAAAGGCAAAGACCACCTGGTCCGAATAGACCTGATGCAGCCCAGGTGCAGCATCAACCAAGCCATACATTCTGCTGGCTAAGGTTAAAAAAAAAACTCATGCCAATTTTGGACTAATTGAAGGGATTTCTACTCTGACCCTGAAAAAGGAGAAAAAGCAAGATGGAGGAGACTGCACTACCTCATCACTAAACCTACCTACTATTAGAAATGAAAGTAGTAGGGACCTGCTGTGGAACTATACCCGAACAGTGTTTCACTGAGGGGTGGGAGGAGTGCTGCAATACCTGTGGACCTATACCCGAACAGTGTTTAATTGGAACTGTGCCTGAGCAAAGTGTTACTTGGGGGGGGCGGGGGGGGGGCTGTATACCTTTGGAACTGTGCCCGAGCTGGGTGTTACTGGTGGGGGTGCTGCGATACCTTTGGAACTGTGCCCCAGCTGGGTGTTACTGGGATGGGGGGGGGTGCTGTATACCTTTGAAACTGTGCCCCAGCTGGGTGTTACTGGGGTGGGGGGCTGTATACCTTTGGAACTGTACCTGAGCTGGGTGTTACTGGGGTGGGGGGCTGCTATACCTTTGGAAGTGTACCTGAGCTGGGTGTTACTGGGGTGGGGTGGGGGGTGCTGTATACCTTTGGAACTGTACCTGAGCTGGGTCTTAGTGGGGGGATGGTGCTGCTATACTTTTTGCAACTATATCTGCATGATCATCTTCAGGAAACAAGAAGAAACACTGAATGAAAACACGAGTGTATTAGGCAGCACTTTGATTCCTTCCTTCCGTGTTTTATACAGGACTGGAGAGAGCGGTGGATAGATGATGCATTCTGGCGATTGCTGTTCTCCGTCATCCTACTGGTCATAATGATCTTGTGGAGACCATCAGCAAACAATCAAAGGTTTTAGTGCATTTTTTGGCACGAATTTCCAAACTTTATTTCCTCTTGTCCCAGCTGAAGATGAACACAGTGCTGATGAGGGAATGGGTGGCAAACAATATACATGACAGTGGTTTCAGCTGGACTGTTACTTAGCAATACACATGCAGACTGGTGAAGGAGGTAAAGTTAACATAGAATTATCCCCTTTACTCCAATACCTATCAGCTGATTGCAAAGTGGTAGGACAGAGAATGGGAAATAACGTATGCAACAGAGGATCTGGGTTTTTCAAGTGGGAAATCTCATTCTCCCAGAGAAGAATTGCTGATCCCAGATAGGTTGTAATCAGTGCCTGGCTAACTACGACAGCAAAAAATCTGAAGCCTATTGTTTATTTTGGCTGCACATTAATTTCTTGTGGTTTGACCATAGTTACAGAGGTGACAGCAGCTGAGGAGATTGGCAGCTAGATTGCCCTTTCATAAACTCGGGTGTGTGGTATGTGGCCTACAAGGTAAAGGTCCGGGGTCCAGGCCCCGCCTGCCCAGGGTTCCGGGGTCCAGGCCCCGCCGGTCCTGTGGTACAGTTTCTCATTTCTCATTTTACCAGTATTGGCATGAGCATTAACTCTGAATTTCTCTCATCTTAGGCTGCAAATTTGCATTGTACACGAACTGCTTTCTCCCTGCGTCCTCATTTTGTTGAAGTCTCATTGCTTTAAGTTGATTTCGATCAGGCCATCAAAACTGTAAAACCCTTTTGCATCATTGATTATTTTCTCCCTCTACAATCAACAATCCTTGATAATGTCTAAACTTGGTGTTGCAGAATCTGTACTTCCTGATTCATCTTGCCTTTGTCCAGCTCTTTTCTACCGTGGTGTGCTGTACTTGGTGCCTTAGCCCTTCATCAAGGTTTCTTTATATCCGTACATACCTTTTGTCTAGTTCTGCTTTGGTTCATCATTCTTTGGTTGTCGCTTTTCTACAAATCTGGCAATTGAATAGCTGAAATTTCATATTCATAAAAGTGTCAATTAGTCATTCGTGTACCAATTGCTAATGGATAAAATAGATACATAGTAATCCAGTGATCATTCTCTAAGGCCCTATGAAAACAACCAACCATCAGAAAGCAAAAGCTAAAGGGGAGACAGTGAAATTGCTCCAGATTCTGATGAAAGGTCACAGACCCTAAAACATCAACTCTGTTTCTCTCTCCACAGATGTTCCAGACCTGCTGAGTATTTCCAGCACTTTGTTTTTATTTCAGATTTCCAGTATCTGCAGTATTTTGCTTCTTTCCAGATTTTGAGTATTGAATTCGCAAACTGACTTTCACTGCTGAACTCAGATTCGAAACAACGATTGATGATCACAAAAGGAATGATTAAATTTAGTTCAAACAAAAACGAGATACTGCAGATGCTGGAAATCTGAAATAAGAACAGAAAATCCTGGAATCACTGATGAGGTCAGGCTGCATTTGTGGAAAGGGAGCAGAGTCAACGTTTCAGGTTTATGACCTTTTGTCAGAACATTAAACTTGCCTATACAGCAGCGTTGCTGCATCTTTAAAATGTTTAATTTTTTTTTTGTTGGTTGTCTGTGTGTCTGAGAAGCCTAGGTCTTGAGTTCATACTGAACAGAGTTGTCACCTATCGAGTGACAAGCCTCACTAGGAGAACAGACTTTATTTCCCCAGTATAGACTGTTGCCTGGATCCCAGGTACAAGACTGGTCATACACAGAGCAAGCCAAGGCTTGCTTCTGCCTTTCCCCACCAGCAGTGGAGAAGCACTGGAAGGGCAAACGTTCAGAAAAAAGCTTTTAGCAGCAGTAAAGGTAACTGAATTTATTTTCAGTTTAAAAACATTAAAACAGGGTAAAATATGGACTTTTCAACTTGTGCTATACAACTAAAAAAATGAATCTCTCTCAATTTTCAGGCATTTATTAAATAGGTACAGCATGTTATGTGTGACGAATGAAATTTTGCGTTGTGATGTTTAATTTTTAATTACATTTTGCAATTACAAATGGTTATGGAAGCTTCATTTATTGTGTATCGAGAAACAGTAAATACAAGCAGAAAATTCTGGAGTAACTGAGATTCAAGATTGTGGAGGTTCTGAATAAAAGTTCTCGTTTAAAAATTTATTTCAGCAGGATCTTTTAATTGCACCAAGAATTGTTGCAGAAGTAATTGGTAAAGAAATGAGGTGCAGATTAGTTTAATCTAAGTTTTATATATTACTTTTATATATTGTTTGATCCTTGCTATAAAAACCACACCCTAAGCTGGACAGTGAAGATAGAACAGCTTTTCCATGCTAAATGTCGACATGTATTGATGTAGCAATAGTATGTGAGAGGAACAAATATATTTACTTACCAGCAGTGGGTAAGGAAAACATTGATTTTCCTTGAAGTAATCAAAAAAGCACTTCACTGTCTCTGAGGAGACCTCTCATAAACTTCATTTCCAAATCCTTTCAATAAAGATGTGCACCCTTCCCTATTTCCGCGCACCAACAACTTCCTTTGTAACAGCATAATCTCCAATTCACTGACCAATGCCACAGAAATTCTGTTAATACTAAGAAAGATTATTTGTTTTACAGGTTTGCCTTTTCCCCTCTTGCAGATGAGGATTATGATGATGAACTGAAAGAACCAATGCTCAATGAAGCTTTTGGTAAGCAAAGCCGGTCAACTTAGTTATGGCACTCTAGAGTAAAACATATTATTTGATAAACAAATGAAGAATAAGAATTAAATTGGGTAAATTAGATCTTTGAATTGTGGCAGTGGTTGGGGAAATAAAATTGTTGACTACTTTTGCCATAGTTTGTTGGATCAACTCAAAGTGGGTTGCAAGATACTTTATGCAGATATTGGATGGAGATCTTCATTGAGAAATGAAATGGAAGAAATGATTATACTGAGTTATAAAAATTTATGGAAATTGTATCTTCTGTTTTCTGCAGAGGGAATGAAGATGAGAGGTACGAAAGCAGAATCCAATGGCACTGCCAAACTAAATAAAGTGGTGAGTAAGATAGCAGACAGTGCTGATTTAAAGGTGCCTCACGAGGCTGAATGGACTTAAAGCAAAGCAGTTGACACAATTTGCAAGCTCGTGCACATTAAGGTCAATCTGAAAAACTGTCTGGACGTCTGAATCCCATTAGCTATACGTAGGATCAGTTTAGTTATTTCATTTCTTATCCAGCCCATCTGTCTTTTCAGAGAAAAGATGAGCACAGTCTAACCTGTTTCATAGAAACTGAAGTGAGTGGCCACTAATATCTTTGAACACAGTGTGCAGACGAGACGGGTGCCTTGGAGAAGTCTGCCCTAGCAAGGATTCCCACTCCTAATTGCCATGTAGTGAATCCTGCTGGAAAGCTGGAGTACACAGACATCAGGTGAGAACAAGGCTTGACTCAGTGATACCCCCGTCGTTGAATATCATGCCAACATTATTCAAATTACTACCTACCCAAATTCTCTGCTTACTGATATGGTTGTTAGTCATTCTACTGTTGTGAAGAGCTGATCTCCACATAAATGAATTGTCTAATGGTAAGCCATTAACTTAGAACAGTATCTGAACAATATTGACATTTTGCATGAAGGACTTAGAATGAAAGAAATAAAATGCCTTTATTCCACAGTTAATCACTCTAATGTTTTGATTTGAGAACTGAATTCATTTACAATTTACATTGTGCTTTTAAAATACTTCTGAAAATTAGTAGCTGATGTACCATCCTGAGGTGGCCAGGGTCAGGCAAGCAAAACTCCAATGCGGTAAACTAAACCCAAGATCCCCAAAATGCTCCAGATGATGCTTGTTACACACTTGGTACTACCACAGTCCTCTATCTACATTTCTGACCTATTTCTTTATCCAGTCACATTACTCTCCCACCCTGTAATTATACCCAATTATCTTATATGCCACAAACTGATTATGCTTTCTTCTCCAATTTTTTTTCTCTTTCTGAACATGCTCCCTCACCTGAGATGCCATTCCATGGGCGTTAGTGATCCTCAGAACCAGGATTTTTGTGAGCGTCTCAACCGTGAACTCCAGCAAGCTATTCGTTTACTGGAGGCATCAAGGTTGATCTTGCTAAATGTCACCGTTTATGCACATGTTGAGTAGAGCTTACTGTATGTATACTGATGAGAGGAACCCTAACTAATTTCTCTCTCCTCCCTCCCTCCCTCCCCCCCACCCACCAGCCCCCCCCCCCCCAGAGTATATGGGTACCAAAACAAATTATAAGAGCCCCTGCCAGTACATGACTAAGATCAGCTAATCCAGGACAGACTGAAGCTGGGGTTTTTCCAGGTCTATATGGTGGAGAAATGAAGACCTCAGAATAATCAAATCAGCCTGGGAGTAGATAGTTATGTAAACTTATCCACAATAGAGTCATTTACGGCATAGAGGGAGGCTATTTGGCCCATCGAGTCCTTGCCGATTCTCCGCCGAGCAATCCAGTGAGTTCCACTCCCCTGCTCCATCCCTGTAGCCCTGCAAGCTTATTCCCTTCAAGTGCCCATCCAATTTCCTTTTGAAATCATTGATTTGTCTCTGCTTCCACCACCATTGTTGGCAGCGAGTTCCAGGGTCATTACCACTCACTTCGTTAAAAAAAAAGTTCTTCC
The DNA here is from genome assembly GCF_036365525.1 of Heterodontus francisci. Classification (NCBI taxonomy): domain Eukaryota; kingdom Metazoa; phylum Chordata; class Chondrichthyes; order Heterodontiformes; family Heterodontidae; genus Heterodontus; species Heterodontus francisci. The sequence goes on from NC_090379.1 coordinate 111,649,478, forward strand.
TCGCATTACCCCTGCATCTCTTGCTCAAAACCTTCAATCTGTGTCTCCTGGTCTTTGTACATCAGTTAATGGGAACAGTTTTTCCTTGTCGAACTTATCTAATAATCTCTCATCTTTCTCCCGAGCAGTGCATTTTAGGACTTTCTACTTTTGGTTCCTTTTTCCCATGCTAATTACTTTCGACTTATCTGCATTTGCCATCTACTGGACCAGTTACATAAAAGCACCAGACCATTCTCAATTGGTTGTATTGTTTCTGATAATTTACTCTGCTTCCTATTTCCTGTTTTGGTGGTATTAGCAAATTTGAAGATTGTTCTTGAAAGAAAGTCAGTCTAATCATTAAGTTTAAAAGATATCAACGCTTTCAAAACTGGCCTCTGAGGTAGCCCCTTTCCAGCTTGGAAAGTTTTCATTATGACTACCTCACTTATTGGTATTATGCCAACTATTTATCCAGGTTCATGCTTTCTCTCCAATTGCATGACTCCTTGCCTTTACTGTGTTGATATGCAATCTTGACAACAACAACTTGCATTTAAATCATGCCTTTAACATGATAAACATTTCAAGATGCTTCACAGGAGCCTCATCAAACAAAATTTGACATAGGGATATATAGTATAAGTGAAGAGGTGGAGTGGTTTAGGCAGGTATTTCCAGAACTTGGTGCTTAAAAGAGGCCAGAATTGGAGGAGCGCAAAGATCTCTGAGGGTTGTATAGCTGGAGTAGGTTGCAGAGAATCAGGAGGGTCAAGGAAATGGAGGTATTTGGAAACTAGGATGAGAATTGAGGCGTCGCTGTATGGAACAAACGTAGGTCATGTGGATGATGGGTGAACGGGACTTTCTAAGTCATTTAAACTATTATCTACATTGGACTTCATCTGCCACCTACTTGTCCAGTTGCAGTCCCTCTGAATCTAATTACAATGTTCCTCATCATTTAGATTCATTAAGATTTTTCTCTGGGATTAAAGTTGAGCTTACTGGTCTGAGGTTTCCAGATATATCACTTGACCCTTTAGGTAATGAGTAATTTCCAATCTTCTGGGAATTCCGGATTTCAAATTGTGCAAGCCTACAAAAAAAATCTGCAAATTAGGATGTGAGCAGCAGAATTTTGGATGATCTGAAGTTTACGGAAGATGCAAAGTGAGACGCCAGCCAGGAGAGCATTGGAGCAGTGGAGCCCAGAGGTAACAAAAGCATGGATGAGGGTTTCAGGAGCTGAGGCAAAGACAGAGATGGGCAATGTTAGAGATTAAAAGTAGGCAGCCTTAGTGATGGAGTGGATATGGTCTGGCCTACATGAGACCCCAGACCCACAGCAATGTGGTTGACTCTTAAATGCCCTCTGAAATGGCCTCGCAAGTCACTCAGTTGTATCTAACCACTACAGAATTGATTAGGAATGAAACCGGACGGACCACCCGGCACCGGAAACAACAACGGAAACCCAGCCCTGTCGACCCTGCAAAGTCCTCCTTACTATAATCTGGGGGCTTGTGCCAAAGTTGGGAGAGCTGTCCCACAGACTAGTCAAGCAATAGCCTGACATAGTCATACACACCGAATCATACCTTACAATTTCCCAGACACTGCCATCACCGTCCCCAGGTATGTCCTGTCCAATCGGCAGGACAGACCCACCAGAGGTGGCAGCACAGTGGTATACAATCAGGAGGGAGTTGCCCTGGGAGTCCTCAACATTGACTCCAGACCCCATGAAGTCTCATGGCATCAGGTCAAACATGGGCAAGGAAACCTCCTGCTGATTACCAGCTACCACACCTCCCCCAACTGATGAATCAGTACTCCTCCATGTTGAACAGCACTTGGAAGAAGAGCTGAGGGTGGCAAGGGTGCAGAATGTACTCTGGGTGGGGGACTTAAATGTCCATCACCAAGAATGACTCGGTAGCACCATCACTGACTGAGCTGCCCAAGTCCTAAAGGACATAGTTGCTAGACTGGGTCTGCAGCAGGTGGTGAGGGAATCAACAAGAGGGAAAGATATACTTGACCTAATCCTCACCAATCTACCTGTTGCAGATGCATCTGTCCATGACAGCATTGGTAGGAGTGACCACCGCACAGTCCTTTTGGAGACAAAGTCCCGTCTTCACATTGAGGATACCCTCCATTGTATTGTGTGGCACTACCACTGTGCTAAATGGGATAGATTTCAAACAGATCTAGCAATGCAAAACTGGGCATCCATGAGGCACTGTGGGTCATCAGCAGCAGCAGAATTGTACTCAACCACAATCTGTAACTTCATAGCCGTACATATCCCCCACTCTACCATTATCATCAAGCTGGGGGATCAGCCCTGGTTCAATGAAGAGTGCATGAGGGCATGCCAGGAGCAGCACCAGGCATACCTCAAAATGAGGTGTCAACCTAGTGAAGCTACAACCCAGGACTACTTGCATGCTAAACAGCGTAAGCAGCATACGAGAAACAGAACTAAGTGATCCCACAGCCATCAGATCAGATCTGAGCTCTGCAATCCTGCCAAATCTAGTCTTGAATGATGATGGACAATTAAACAACTAACTGGAGGAGGCGTCTCCACAAATATCCCCAACTTCAATGATGGGGATGCCCAGCACATCAGTGCAAAAGATAAGGCTGAAACATTTGCAACAATCTTCAGCCAGAAATGCAGAGTGGATGATCCATCTCGGCCTCCTCCTGAAGTCCCCAGTATCTCAGATGCCAATCTTCAGCCAATTCACTCCGCATGATATCAAGAAAAGACTGAAGGCACCGGATACTGCAAAGGCTATAGGCACTGACGACATTCTGGCAATAGTACTGAAGACCTGTACTCCAGAACCTGCTGCTCCCCTAGCCAAGCTGTTCCAGTACAGATATAACAGTGGCATCTACTCAGCAATGTGGAAAATTGCCCAGGTATGTCCTGTACACAAAAAGCAGGACAAATTCAACCCGGCCAATTACCACCCCATCAGTCTACTCTCGATCATCAGTAAAGTGATGGAAGGTGTCATGACAATGCTGTCAAGCGGCTCTTGCTCAGCAATAACCTGCTCAGTTCAGGTTCTGCCAGGGCCACTCAGCTCCTGACTTCATTACAGCCTTGGTTCAAACATGGACAAAAGGTCTGAACTCTTGAGGTGAGGTGAGAGTGACTGCCCTTAACATCAAGGCAGCATTTGACCAAGTATGGCATCAAGGAGCCCTAGCAAAACTGGAGTCAACGGGAATTGGGGAAAACTCTCCGTTGGTTGGAGTATTACCTCGCGCAAAGGAAGATGGTTGTGGTTGTTGGAGGTCAATCATCTCAGCTCCAGAACTTCACTGCAAGAGTGTCCTAGGCCCAACCATCTTCAGCTGCTTCATCAGTCAGGAGGTCAGAAGTGGAGATGTTCGCTTCATGATTGCACAATGTTAAGTACCATTTGAGACTCCTCAGATACTGAAGCAATCCATGTAGAAATGCAGCAAGACCTGGACAATATCCAGGCTTGGGCTGATAAGTGGCAAGTAACATTCGCACCACACAAGTGCCAGGCAATGACCATCTCCAACAAGAGAATCTAACCATCTCCCCTTGACATTCAATAGCATTACGATCGCTGAATCCCCCACTATCAACATCCTGGGGGTTACTATTGATCAGAAACTGAACTGGAGTAGCCATATAAATACTGTGGCTGCAAGAGCAGGTCAGAGGCTGGGAATCTTGCGGCGAGTAACTCACCTCCTGACTCCCCAAAGCCTGTCCACCATCTACAAGGCACAAGTCAGGAGTGTGATGGAATACTCTCCACTTGCCTGGATAGGTGCAGCTCCAACAACACTCAGGAAGCTCGACACCATCCAGGACAAAGCAGCCCGCTTGATTGGCACCCCATCTACAAACATTCACTCCATCCACCACCGGCGCTTAGTGGCAGCAGTGTGTACCATCTACAGGGTGCACTGCAGCAACACACCTAGGCTCCTTAGACAGCACCTTCCAAATCCGCAACCTCTACCACCTAGAAGGACAAGGGCAGCAGATGCATGAGAACACCACCATCTGCAAGTTCCCCTCCAAGCCGCATATCGTCCTGACTTGGAATTATATCGCTGTTCCTTCACCGTCACTGGGTCAAAATCCTGGAACTCACTTCCTAACAGCACTGTGGGTTGTACCTACCCCACATGGACTGCAGCGGTTCAAGAAGGCAGCTCACCACCACCTTCTCACGGGCAATTGGGTTTGGACAATAAATGCTGGCATAGCCAGCGACGTCCACATCCCATGAACGAATAAAAAAGTAAGCTGAGCTCATGGCCAAATAGGACGCCAAGGTTGCGAATGGTCCAGTTCAGCTGCAGACATTGACCAGGGAGAGGGATGGGAAAAGCTGTTAAATTGAAATATTAAGCCATATCTCCTTTTGGACTCATTGTTGCACATTTTCCAAATCAGGTAGTCCTCATGTAGACAATATGTAATAACTAGTAATTGTCTTGTTCCTAAATTCTAGCTTCCCATATTATTTATTTCTTTCACCCTTTATTTGCAGTGTATGTGCGTGTTAAAACCCCTTTACCCGAAGGGACACTTGAGTTTTTTCTCAACACTCTTGCATTCAGTGTTTCTATTGGTTTCTTCAATCATATTTAAAGTGCTTTTGTTTGTCTTTATTGTTTGTATAATTTTTCTCATTCCAAGTTTTAAAAGTTGTTTTGTTATTCCTAAGACAACTTTTCAAATCCCTACTTAAACATGGTGGTCTTTTATTTCATTTCACCGACTTAGCCGGAATTAATTTCATTGCAGCCTCAGCAGTAGTTTTCCAATTTTGGCTTTTGGGTATCCAAACAATGAGCATGTTCCGATGAACTTTTTATAACTCCTTTTTACAGTTTCTGTAAAGGAATAGCTGCATTTCACACAATTCTACTTTATTCTCATCCTCCTAAAGGCCTTTTGGTAATGAGTAATACTTCCAGTTGTTTTAAACTGAGATTAAACGAGAAGTGAGATAAAACTTAAGCTCAGGGTAGAGCATTGGCATTTAGTGATCTGATAACAGCTTTAGTATATTTGAGGGCTGACTAGCTTGGGAACTTGAACATACTTTTTCTCTTCTGAAACTCTGACTAGATATGTACAAGCTAGTGCCAAGTTGTTCCAGCGTTGTACCGTAGTGCTAATTTCTGAGCAACATTTTTGACTTTGTAATTGGGTCACGTTTCATTTCCAACCTTAAGATTAACATTGCTAGCAGTATGGTACTGAGATGTTGGTTTTCACCCCTGATTTCCAATATTAGTATCTCAATCTTTCTCACACCACTGAAGGGAGCACTGAGTGAAAGATAGGTTTCTCCAGGTTGGTCTCATGTCACTCCTCCAGTGCCTGGCGTTGGCAGAATATTAAGAGTTCAACTTCATGCAGGCTTGTCTGGAGTTGATGCCTGACCAATGATGAAGAGCTTTGTCTTCAAATTTAAAAAAAATCACAGATTAGTGAGGTCTGAATTCAGCATTGTCGGGTTTCAGAAAATTGCCAAGGATAAAAACAGTGATCTGAAAGTTAGGGAATTTACCAGGGAAAAATCAGTAAATGAAGAAATTGAAGAACCCTAGAGGTGATTAAAACTGTTAATGGAGCAATGAGTTAATTCTTTGCAGACTACATCCACTGTTTTGTTTGCATCATTGCTCACTCCTCTCTTCTTTCCCCCACCCTCCTCCCTAAATACCTCTGTGATGTTCTCCTTCATGTCTGAATATGACCCATGAGCATAAGCACGTTTGTCACTGGTTTTGCAAGGGATAATCTTTTAATTTCATTGCTAATTATTTGGACTGGAAACTCATCAAAACTGTTGTCATTCTTGACAGGATGAAGATCTGAAGTGGGTTGAAGAGAATGTTCCATCTTCCATGGCAGATGTGTGAGTGACTTAAATTACTACTGGCTACAGCTTTATCATTGCACTATAAACTTTCAAATGCACCCATCAGTGTTATTTCCACACACCCGGATATTTTCATTTGGAGAGAGGTATTGGTATATTTCACATGGAGGAATGTAGGAAATAGGGGTGCCACTGGAAGGCTTTGGTGAGCATTTAGATATGAAATGTAATTTCTTCAGAATCTTTTTTAATAAATCATAGAATTCAGATAGTGCAGTGCCATAGTACACTGGATCATCAGTGGGTGGCATCATTTCAGAACTTAGATTCATAGTTCAAGACATTACTGAGGTCCATATCAGGAAGTTGTGCTGAAACGATACCAAGCTTGGTTTTAAAATGTTGTAGATTGAAGTGTAAGGGAAGGCTGAAAGAGCTGAGAATTTCCAATTTTGAAGCCCAGGGATAGAATGAGATAGAGTAGGAAATGGGGATTTATCTTGATTTCAGTACAGTAAGAGGAGGTTGGAGACTAGAGATGAGATGAGATGAGGATCACCAGTTTTAGCTTGTACCCTGTCCCAGAACGCAGGGAGAGCCTGCCCAAAGAAGGGAGCAGCTTTCAAGTCTTGTGAATCAGTGAGCTTATACAGATTGAAGAGTTGACAGAAAAATAAATACTTTGTGTGATCAAGCTTCTCAGAATAATCTTCAGCAGTGGCAGAGATGCAAAGGTTTCATTTTGAACTTTAAAGAGATATGCTAAGACTGCCAAAGGAGGACAAAGAGTGACATCATGATAAGTAGTGATAGGTGTTATTTGGACTTGAAGGAGATGTAAAGAAGTTTTCCCCTTTTACAAAAAAAAGTGACTTCTGACAACGCAGCCAAGCGCCGACGTCATCAGTGTGTTCCCAGCTGCACACTTGCGCAGAACAGTTTCTTCCTGCCAGTATGGTGCTGCGCATGCACAGCCTACATCAGCACCCGGCTTGACAGCACTAGTTCGCGCATGCATGTGAAAACGTTATCGCGTGAAGCGGGAGGGAGCAGGGAGAAGAAGCAGTCGCGGGACGGAGTGGGGCCGGTTCCTCTCCCCACACCCCGGTCGCTCGCTCCAGGCCTTGCCCGCTCCTCACCGCACCACCCGAAGAAGCGGTGGAGGTGGCAGGGAACGAGCCAGCTGCCAAAGTGCAAGCGACCGAGTGGAGGAAGCGGCAAGGTGGGGATCGAGTGGCTGAGGGAAGGTAGCAGGGGAGCGAGCAGACGTGCGTGCAAGGGAGCGATGATGACTGGAGGGCGTGGGGTACTGTTGGGGGTGGGATGGAGGCGGCGATCGCAGCGATTAAGGGGATTTGGGTTAATTTGTTCTTTGTGATAAATTGAGCAGCACGATCTTTATTATTGGCAGCTGCCTGAGACGTCACAGACAGTGACGTTTCAGTGGATGAGGCTGCATTTGTGCATGTGCCAGTACTGCGCCATCTAGTGGTTGCATTGTCAGCAAACACAGCCCAAAAAATCCTGAAATGAGCAATTGCTCATTGCTTCATGGAAAGGGCATCAAAGCTGTGCACAGGCACACGATCTAAAGGAAGTTGATGAACATAAAGAGTTAATCAGCAGAAATGTAGACAGGGTTGGATGATGTGTAGAGGAGATTGTTGATGGAGAAAATCCCATGAGGTGATGGACAAAAAGTCAATGAAATGTTAATTACACCACAGTGTAATCACATCTCCTTCAGGTCCGAATAACAGCTATCACTACTTATCATGATTTCCCTCTTGTTTATTATTTTTCTCAATACAAAAGAGTAAGAAATCAAACAAGACAATGTTATTTTCTAACTTTTAAAGCGCTTAATTTGAAATGCAGCATAACAGTTTGTACCAGAAAGAAAGTAGTAATTTTTCATACAACCTTTTCCTTTCTTGTGAGTACGACTCCAGACAAAGAATTGATAGATTCCTTGTCTTGGAAAGAAAATAATGGTTTCTATCCTACGAATTCTTGTCTTGATGTCATCCGTGTTTCTCCTCAAAACATTTGTAGATTGAGCTGCTTTATATAGTTGCTTTTCCAAAATTTGCTGTTGAATGATCAAACATCAAAACTCTTAACAGTTTGCAGGCATTGCTTCCTTGTCTCTGCAATTGCATTATTTCTTCTTCTTACCTACTTCAGGTATAATCTTAGAGTCATAGAGAGATACAACACTGAAACAGGCCCTTCGGCCACCGAGTCTGTGCCAACCATCAACCACCCATTTATATTAATCCCATATTCCCTACCACATCCCCACCTTCCCTCAATTCTCCTATCACCTACCTATACTTGGGGCAATTTACAATGGCCAATTTACCTATCAACCTGCAAGTCTTTGGCTGTGGGAGGAAACCGGAGCACCCGGCGGAAACCCACGCGGTCACAGGGAGAACTTGCAAACTCCGCTCAAGCAGTACCCAGAACCTGGGTCGCTGGAGCTGTAAGGCTGCGGCGCTAACCACTGAGCCACTGTGCTGCCCTAAAAACTCAAGCAGCGTTTGGAATTCTAAGCAGCACAACCGACGACTTGCCCTGCAGGAACGAGGCTAAATTTCGAAGCAGTGAGTCGCGTAGCCAACAGGGTTCGAACCTGCGCAGAGAGACCCCAATGGATTTCTAGTCCATCGCCTTAATCTTCCAAAGGCTCCTTTTCATTTGGCTAACACGTACATTTCTCTCTCTCAGCATCCTGGACAATATGCATCCTGACAGCTGTGTTCTATTCCAAGTCAATTATTTTAGTCTCCTTTAAAAACAAGTATCTAAAATCCAAAATCTTTAAACAGAATGAGTTGAAAGTATATGTCCATAAGCATAGCTTGATGGATGATCCTTGTGGCTTACTTAGACCAGACCCTCAGTAATATATTTGTCAACTGAGACACTGGGGCAGCGTGACTGATTTATTATTAAGCAAAAGGCTTTCTTCGTTTGTTCTCTTGCAATAACAATGCTCGTCAGTGCTGTCTTAGCTGCAATGGGACACAAGCAGCCTACACAGTGATGTGACCAGGGATGTGTTGTCACATCCTCACTCCTAATCCAGTCTGTAGATGGGGATGACGAAGGAACTCCATGTTGCTCAGAATACTTCTAACTGGCATTCTGGTTTCTTATTTCAAAGAGCTCACTACAGCCTCAGACCCGAGTTGTAAAAACAAAAAGTAAAAATCAGGCTTTTGCTAGCAGTTCTGCCACTGCTCTGGTAAAGCAAAAATGATGCTTGACCATCTCTTAGCATCTCTTAACACTGACATTAGCCACACTAGCAGGAATATACCATACTCCTCTGTTTTTTGACTAACCTTTCTTTATTTTTTTGCAGTGCACTTCCAGCCCTTCTGGACTCAGACGAGGTACTAAACAGTTTCATGCAACATTTGTATGTGGGGGTGTTTACCCATGTATTTGAGGGTGTTTGCTGGTGTGCAGGGGGAGCAGGACAGTGGATGGGGATGCATGATGATGTGGGGATGCTGTGTCATTTGTGTACCTTAAGCTCCATAGACTTAAATTCCCTTTAAGAAATTTGCAAAAGCCTCACAAAAATGTAGAAAAGAGTGGGAGACTGGGAAAGGATATGATCTTGGTCTTTGAGGTGATTTTTGAGTGTCTGTGTTTTATATTCCCACGACCAGCAGTATGTTCATCACTAACTCGGATTTGTAGCATGAGTTCTTCAGTTGGTAGCTCACTCATCTCTAAATCAGGAAGCTGTGGGTTCAAGCTCTACTCCATTTAATGTAGACTGACATGACAGTGTAGTTTTAGAGGTGATCAATAGATGGAACTTGAAACCATTCAAGTTGGTGAGAAAGATCCCACAGCACCGCTCAAAGAACAAAATGTCCCATGTTTTTCCCAGCCACTATTCTTCCCTCAGTCAACACTACTAAAAACAGATTAACTGACCTTAATTGCTGGTTGAGAAAGTGTGCTTTGAGCCTACTTGAGCCCTGCAAAATAACAATACCCACACTTAAAATGAAGTGCTTTGAGATGCATGAGGTGTGAGGCACGATATAAATGCAAGTTTGTTCCAAAAGTTGCTTGATATAAATCTGGGCGGTGAGTAATGTTTACTTGATATGCAACCAGTAGCGGTGAGTGCAGAGAGGGAAGAGCTACTGAGCCAATGTCATGAGGGCACTGGTCTAATATCAGTGGGGATACTGCCATTAATGGAATGTGGCATTCCAACCTGTAATGACTGCTAACATTTTCACGGTGTTGGGCTCAGGCTCGGCAGTTCCTCCCTCTGAACATTGAACTGCCTTGACTTTAGAGAACAGTATAGGATGAGTCTGAAGACCAGATTTATATGGTTGGGGGCCAGGCTAATTTTTGGAGTCAATTGAGAAGGTGCTCAAGGTCGATCAACATCTGAACAGGTTTAGGGTGTAGACCTTGATCAGGGCCAGCCAGTTCAACTGAAATGTTATCTAACCCTGCTGTTTAGGATGCTAATTGACCAGTTCCACATTTTCAATTCTCCTAAGTTTGTTGTTCCTTTGAAATCAGTCTCTGGGTGCATGATGATATTAACCCCTCAGGGAGACTTGAGGTTCAGCTGCACAGAATTTGAGCCATTAGTTTTGGATTGTTCTAGCAGAGAGCTGGGTCAGACACAATAGGCTGAATATCTGCCTTCTGTGCCCTAAACTACTTTGGTTCTTCTATTGGAAAACAGAAAAACTGCTAATAATTTCCTTGTATTTCAGGAAATTATGACAACGAAATTTGAGATTTCAAAAATGGAGTGAAAGGGTGAAATGATTGGAAAGCATCGCTCTTGTTTTTGAAGCAACGACTGTCCGGGAGAGGGTGTCTTCAGTCTGCACAAAACACTGAAACTGTCTAGTGTCACATGGCTTCATTGGGGTTGGGTGGACAAAGGAGTGTTTTTATATTTTGCTAAAGTGCAGTTCTGTTTTTTTTAATTGACTAAGTTATTTTGCTAGTGCTTGCCATAGGTGTCATGTTTGGGTGAAATTATGCTTTTGGTTCAGGTAAAATAAATGGCTGGTCTGCTATTCCTAAGCAGATTGTTACACAGAGGGCAGGCCACAAGTTAGCACGACCCTGCTGGTGTTCCTCCTCCTTTTCCAACCCCACCCTGCCGAATGAAGTGAAAAGCAAGGGTGACTTTATATTCTAGTGTCATGTTTTTCACTGCCTGGAGCATTGGGCTGGTATACTGGTGGCATTGTACTGCCACTGGCCAGCTGCAACCCCCAGAGAATTCTTTCCTCTGTCCCCAATATACTATGGTGACTTACTTCCTCCCCAAGTTAATTTGTGTGCAATTCCAGGGAAAGGGTGAGTTTTGTAGATTCTAGACCGTACAGCTGGACTTGGGTTACTGACTGCCAGCAGTGCTGGCACCTTGAATGGGCTATCAGCTGGAATTGGCAGGAAAATGGAGCCTTGTAAATCTGGTGTTGGAGAGGTTTAGTAAAACTATCAGGACTGCTATATTGTGATCTTGTATTCCAATCAAATAAAATTGTAGGGGTGAAATTCTACATCTGTTGTGTTTTGTTATACTTTTAGAAGGTTTACTTAGTTAAAATGAAAAATCCTCTTGTATTTTCACTCATTTATTAGTCCTTTCTGCTGAATTAAGAGAACCATGGTCTATTGGAGTGATTTTTTTTTTTAAAGTCAGAGTTTTTTTTTAAAGATATGCCTCTTCACCTTTTCATATAGTTAGGAAAGAAGAGGTAGATGAAGTTGAAGACTGCTCCACATCAACAAAATAATCAACAGAGGTAGACATAAAGGCAAGGATAGAAGAAAGATGTTTAGCTGTTAGTTTTTCCTTCATGTAAAGACGCCTCTCATCCATGAACTAAGGGAACATTTTGTTTCACTTCGAGTGATCTCAACTCTCAGGATTCAGTACATAGGACCTCCTGCATCAGTTATCCCTTCCATAAACTCACCATTCAGAAGCTTAGATCTCAATCTTCCTGCTTACTAATGCACCAAGCTATCATGTTTGAACATTTAAACTTTCCTATTGAATTTGTTTTTTTCTCCTCATTTTTTTCCATCCCTTGAGGCCCAACTCCTCACTGTAATTAATTTAAAAGCGCACCAGCCTCCCTGCAAGTAAACTATTTTTCACAACAGCCTAGATGGAAAATGGCAGCAGACCAAACCACAAGTATCAAAGCTAAGGACAAACCTGTTCTTACCTAACATCAAGATGCACTGGATAGTGTTCAATAGTGGGGTTCCTGGCAGATCTTCTCTCGCTCTCCGATATTCAGTGAAGCCAGGAGCACCTAAACAAATGGTAGCACCTAACCACCGTGCTGGCTGAAATCAGCCAGCTCAGCACAAATCAGTCAATGTGTCTCGTCTAATCACTGTCTTAAACATCTGGTATAACGAGAGCTCTTTCTGCTTGTGTCATTGCAACATAAAGCCATATGGCAAAGTAATGCTGATCTATCCATCATATAAGGGAGTTTATTCCACCTCTAATCTGTAAAAACTCTAAGAAAACTATGGAGTATTGGTGCATATCCAACATCCAATCCTGCTCTATTTTCGTGCACTTGTTTTGTATTTGTTTTACTTCCCTTTTGTGCCTGATGAAAAGGGTGTCATTGGCAAGTCTAATTTGATTCTTTGCTATATCATTGGAACTTTCCATCCTCTCTGAACTGCACCTTCCCTGACTGCAAGCCATGCTATATTTCATAGCTGCCAAATTTTTGCTATACCTATCTGTTCCAATATTTCATGTCTCCTCTTTATTTAACCTTTACTTTTACCTCCTTGGATTGTAACCTCCATCTTTCATTTCCCTATATCAACTGCAGGTTAAAACTCTGTCATCTTTCAGTCATGGCATCATGAAGATGTCTTTGATATAGAATGTACTCATTTTCAACTTATGATTTTGATGTGAACTTGTGTGCTTGTCGAGATGTATGCTTTCTGTTTTGGTACCCACTATCAGAATCAAAATGTAACAAAGCTCCCTCTGCTCTGCCCCAACAATTTGCCCAATCCCCAACTGCAGATGAGCACAACCATTACACCAGGGTGACATTTTTCTATTTCCCATGTCAGCTGTTACGATCAAGGCAGGAGGAGTGCACTGTTAATTCAGTCCCACTTCACCACAGGTCACAACATATCAATAAATTTTCCCACTTACCAAAACAATCAACTAGATACTTTGTCTCCAGAATAAAGCACACCATCCAGTTTTTTTAATAAACAACAAAATTATATGTTTATTATAAACCAAGTCTTAACCAAAAATAAAGTAAATATGTATGCGAATTGAGATATTAAAGCCCTGTATTTTTATCCTAGCTCTCACACAGACGCACATACATCCAAAAACCAGTTAATGGGGGAAAGGGAATTGTTTTTTTGTTTACAGCTGTTACAAAGAAATAGAAGCAATGAAAAAAAATAACTTGGACTGAGAAGCGGATATGGAAGTCCTTTGTTTTGGCGAGGTATCTCAAAGTCGAATAGGTGGCTGTCACTAGGAATCTTTCCAGGTGATGATGATGAACAGTCAGCTTGGGTAGGCGGTCAAAGAAATTCAACTACAGGAGGCTTCACATAGATCTTGCAGCTGGTGTGCAGCAACAAAGTTTTCAGTTCTAACACATTCAATGTAAAGTCCTTCTTAAAGATGCAAGGTTTCTGCAAACATTCAGGATGTCTTCAAAGTACAGGAGGAAAGAGTACAACTTCATACAGGATTTTGCTTTTCAAGAGCATGGATTCTTCAAAGAGAGGTAACAGTGGTCTGGTTTTCCTTCTGATCTCCAACAACATCTTTAGTCCAAAAACCCAGCTGGCTTTTTCACAGTTCAAAGTGAAACCAAAAACAGCTCAACAACAATCATGAGCCATATATCGTGGTCTGTCATTTCCTTGTAAACATCTGTCTCTGCAGGTTAGAACCCCCTGTGGTATTTATTTGAATGTTTTCATGTTTTCAAGTACTTGTTTACTAGTCAACCCTTTTGTTCACCCTCCTTTTTAAAAAAAAAAAAACACCCAAAATTCAGCAATCTCCAGATGATTCAATGTCCATGAAAACCTTTTCCGTTTTTAAAAATATAGATTCCCAAGTTTTAAGACCAAAATGGAAACCCTCGTAAAACAGCCAACTTGTCGCTTCTGTGTGAGATTCCAATCAGTGCTAAATTAGAGGTGGTTTTCTGCTGTAGATTCATACCTGCTGAGAACTGGTCTGATCAGATTGGAGTTCCGGGTTATACAAACGGAGCTTTTCTCTATATGGTTTGTGAAGTCAGCTGACCCTTCAGTTAGATTCATAAGATCATAAGAACTAGGAGCAGGAGTAGGCCGTCCAGCCCCTCGAGCCTGCTCCGCCATTCAATTAGATCATGGCTGATCTTTTCGTGGACTCAGATCCACTTACCCGCGCACCCACCGTATCCCTTAATTCCTTATTGTTCAAAAAGATATCTACCTTAGCTTTAAAAACATTTACTGAAGAAGCGTCAACTACTTCACTGGGCAAGGAATTCCATAGATTAACGACCCTCTGGGTGAAGAAGTTCCTTCTCAATTCAGTCCTAAATTTGCTCCCTCTAATCTTGAGGCTATGCCCTCTTGTCCAAGCTTCACCTGCCCGTGGAAACATCCACCCTACTTGTATCTTATCTATTCCCTTCATAATTTTATATGTTTCTATAAGATCCCCCCCTCATTCTTCTGAACTCCAATGAATATAATCCCAATCTACTCAGTCTCTCCTCATAAGCCAACCCCCTCAACTCCGGAATCAACCTAGTGAACCTCCTCTGCACCCTCTCCAGTGCCAGTATATCCTTTCTCAAGTAAGGAGACCAAAACTGCACACACTACTCCAGGTGCGGCCTCACCAGTACCTTATACAGCTGCAACATAACCTCTCTGCTTTTAAACTCAATCCCTTTAGCAATGAAGGACAAAATTCCATTTGCCTTCCTAATTACTTGCTGTACCTGCAGACCAACCTTCTGCGATTCATGTACAAGGACACCTAGGTCCCTCTGCATAGCAGCATGCTGCAACTTTTTACCATTCAAGTAATAATACTTTTTCCTGTTACTCCTACCGAAATGAATGACTTCACATTTATTAACATCGTATTCCATCTGCCAGACCTTTGCCCACTCACTCAATGTATCTATGTTCCTCTGCAAAGTTTGTCATCTGCAAACTTTGACACCCTACACGTGGTCTCCAAATCATCTATATAAATTGTAAATAATTGCGGTCCCAACACCGATCCCTGAGGCGCACCACTAGTGACTGATTGCCAACCAGAATAGCACTCATTTATCCCCACTCTCTACTTCCTGTTAGTCAACCAATCCTCTATCCATGCTAATACTTTACCCCTGACGCCATGCATC
The DNA here is from genome assembly GCF_036365525.1 of Heterodontus francisci. NCBI lineage: Eukaryota > Metazoa > Chordata > Chondrichthyes > Heterodontiformes > Heterodontidae > Heterodontus > Heterodontus francisci. The sequence continues at coordinate 111,664,824 of NC_090379.1, forward strand.
CTTATCTTATGCGGCAGCCTCTTGTGCGGCACCTTGTCGAAGGCCTTTTGGAAATCTAGGTACACCACATCCACTGGGTCCCCATTGTCCACCTTGCTCGTAATGTCATCATAGAATTCCAAAAGATTTGTCAAGCATGACCTGCCCTTCATGAACCCATGCTGCGTCTGCCCAACGGGACAATTTCTATTGAGATGCCCTGCTATTTCTTCCTTGATAATAGACTCGAGCATCTTCCCCACTACAGAGGTTAAGCTAATCGGTCTATAATTCCCCATCTTTTGTTTACCTCCCTTTTTAAACAGTGGCATCACACACTGTTTTCCAATCAACTGGGACTACCCCAGAGTCCAGCGAATTTTAGAAAATTACCGTCAATGCACCTGCTATTTCTCCCGCCATCTCGTTTAGTACCCTGGGATGCATTCCATCAGGGCCAGGAGACTTATCAATCCTTAGCTCCATTAGCTTGCCCAACACAACCTCTTCCGTAATAATGATTGTTCCCAGGTCCTCACCTATTGTCATTACATATATACAAGAAGCAGTATTCCTGCAACATTAAATAGAATTAATCCCAAAAAGAGTGCTGTTCGAATCAGACTAAATCCAGTTTTGGAGAGGCTGGGGACAGAAAAGAAGTCCCCAGACTTTGTATGCATAGCCTTACACACATAGGAAACTATTACACCAGAGACTGGTAGTCTGGATTAATTTACTTTTTTGCACTGTTCCTGTACAGACCAAAAAGCACAAAGACTTGTTTCTCCGAAGTAGACCATTTCAGTCCTTTGCATTCTGGCAATCACCCTAAGCCTTACCCAAGCATCCATTGATCCTGGAGACAGTAAAAGTTGGTTGCGCCAGGTACAGCAGCATTTCTATTAATCCCTTAGCCTTTAATTTTTTTCCCTTGTATCCCTGAAGCATCTTGGGGTGTTTTTCTCATAAATGTACTTTGTAAATGCAAGAGATGAGATAGGTGAGAACACACATTCTAACCCACCAGTAGAATCCCATTTTTTGTTGCAATTAGATGGGAAACATTTGACACATGCAATCTTGCACAAAGCAAATAAATACCTTCTGTGCTAAAGCATGAAGATGGTATCAGCGTTGAAACTGTGAATTAGTCTGTGAAGTTGTAAATAAGTCTATTGGCATGTTCAATTCCTGACGGGCAGTGAGTTAGTGCCACAGGGTGCAAAGGGAAAAGATCGGCCAAGGTTCCTTTAATTGATAGCTGTCTAATAGCTCCTTCTGGGTAAGTTTTGACCCTGGGTAAGGATGGGATTGTGATACTCCTGACAATCAAATAGTCTGATGACACACTTGGCTCGCGCACTAAGAACAGCCATTAAAGTGAGGTCCTGGAAGGTGATCAGTGCTCATGAGATCCATAGCCAGCAAGGAATTGAGACCTTCAACAGGGAGGAGAGAAAACTGGGTAATTTCTTTCAAGCCATCATCAGTTTGTATTCTCTGGATATTCCAGCAGTGTTGCCAGCTCCACTATTTGAATGTGTGGTAGCTAGCTGCTCATTCTAACATTTTTCAATCTGAATTCTGATCCATTTTTAATCACAAAGTATCATTACTGAAAATAATGTTATTCACTAATAAAATTGGACGTAAAGGTGTGTAAATATATGATTCATTCCCACTGAGTTTTCTCACTATAAATCCTTCAACTGAGTGAGAAAGCAAGTGAATTCTAGCTGTAGATACTTGTACACTTGGTGTCTGTTTTGAAGGAAGGTTAACACTCAGGATTCAGGGCCATGGGATGTTGGTTGAGTCTACATGTGCACCTTTTCCTGTAGTTAGTGGGACTTGATTGAAATCTGACTTAACCTCTGACATTTGCATCACTCCTAATGAATTAAAACTAACAAAACAGGCCCAATAAGCCAAATGGTGATCTTGAGTGCGGTATCATTTGAGGATAATTATTGCCTCCACATCAAAGGGTGAAAAAAATGGATTTATGTTTTTAAATGCAGTCAGTTAAAAATAAACTGGACTTTCTCTAGTTCAGAATCATTCAGGTATAAATGTCCGTTGACCCACCAACCAAAACTGAAACTTTGAAAGTCAGTAACAGCTGTAAGATAGAAAAGGGCTAATCATTTTACATCATGAAGTCTACGCTTACACTCACCTAGTCATTAATCAAACAGAATCTGTTAAAGATTCCCATTCACATCGTAATATTCATAACTCTTAATTTCCTGATGTGGTGACTGGCACAGCTGCATTTATTACCATTAGTCGTTCTGAACTTGCTAGGTCACTTCAGAGGTCATTGACAGTTCACCATGTAGCATAGAATTGCTTCGATCAATGATCAAGTTACTCATTATTATTACCCCACACCACTTTATCATTTATGATGCCTGAAACACCTGCATTTACAGACATCTGCATTGTTATTCTCTAGAGTATCATGGCTAGCAAATTGATGTCAAATTGTTTTTATCGAATTGTATTGTCTAATCTAAGATTATTTGGACTTTTGGAAGTCTGGACACAACCACCTCAATTGTCTTCATCAGGCCAGTTGTCTTGTTCATCAACATAGTTTAGATATTGTTACGGCCACATGGTGTGAAGTGGGTGGTTCCCACTGTTCAACTCCCCACCTGACCAAGCAAGTGTATTTGTATGAAGAGTTTAGCCCCTTTGTGTTTTATTTTTCAAATAAACGGACAGTGACAGGTTTTCTTGCAGGTTTTTGAAAACAAAATTGTTTATTGATCAATACAACTTATCCCGAAATTGTCGCAACCGCATTCACTCACACACACAAAAAGAAACAGAAGGAAATGCGGTAGGTGCGTTTTAGTGGGGGGGAGAAGAGTTATGATAAACCTGTTGAATTCTCTTGAGACTCGAGTTAGAGAGGGTTGCAGGCCTGTGATGATTGTAGATTTCTCTGTTGATTGAAGGTTCTGTTGAAGATGGTGGGTCACTTCCAGCTCTCTCTCTCTCTCTCTCTCTCTGCTGTATGATGTATATTGTCAGATTTTTTCTAATAGGGAATGTGCTTTCTGGCTCTCTGGAATGACAGCAGTTGCAAGTAGCTTCACTTTCTGGGTTAGTCGCTCTCTTTCTGGCTGTCTTTTTTAAAAGGTAAAACTGTAATTTTTTTTTTATTTGTTCATGGGATGTGGGCGTCGCTGGCTCAGCCAGCATTTATTGCCCATCCCTAATTGCCCTGAGTGGCCATTTCAGAGGGCATTTTAAGAGTCAACCACATTACTGTGGGTCTGGAGTCACATGTAGGCCAGACCAGGTAAGGACGGCAGATGTCCTTCCCTAAAGGACATTAGTGAACCAGATGGGTTTTTACAACAATCGACAATGGTTTCATGATCACATTAGACTAGCTTTTTAATTCCAGATTTATGAATTGAATTCAAATTTTACCATCTGCCGTGATGGGATGCGAACCCACGTCCTGAGAGCATTAGCCTGGGCCTCTGGGCTACCAGTCGAGTGACATTGCCACTACGCCACCGCCTTCCTGTTAAGAGACATTCTGGCTTCCTGCCCATGGTGATCATACAATGCCCCAGGACATGGCAACTTCACACCTCCTTTGTGTTAGAAGAAGACAGTCAATTCTGAAATGTTTCCATGATAGGTGTGAGATGGGTTTCATTATCACTTTTGGCTTTGAAGATTTGTTCTTGTCTTTGTCAGACTATTTGAATATACAAAAGGTTAATCCCCTTCTCTTTGGCAATTTTTGACTATTGTTCACTTTTTAAAAATAAAGGATCATTTTTTTAAAGACAAAGTCTGTTTTTTTTTAATAACTCTTTAGAGTTACTCCGTGAATGGTGTATCATCACACCTCCGATGTGCATGACAATATTTTTGATCAAGGCATCTTGCACATTGTGATCTAGTTTTGCCACCGTGACCAATCCTTGACAACTGAGCTCTTCCATACTGTTAAATCCTTTATGCATTTTCCCCTTCACTGTTGGTAGAACCTTCATTGGAAAATGCATTCAATTTTAGGACACAAATAACACTAACTGGGTCAAATAGCTGTTTCCATGATGGCAGGTTGTTCAACCTTGCCCGTCTAAGAGCGAAGTCCAAAGTACGGAAAGTCCTCATCAGAGAACTCCTCTTTGCTGACGATGCTGCTTTAACATCTCACACTGAAGAATGCCTGCAGAGTCTCATCGACAGGTTTGCGTCTGCCTGCAATGAATTTGGCCTAACCATCAGCCTCAAGAAAACGAACATCATGGGGCAGGATGTCAGAAATGCTCCATCCATCAATATTGGCGACCACGCTCTGGAAGTGGTTCAAGAGTTCACCTACCTAGGCTCAACTATCACCAGTAACCTGTCTCTAGATGCAGAAATCAACAAGCGCATGGGTAAGGCTTCCACTGCTATGTTCAGACTGGCCAAGAGAGTGTGGGAAAATGGCGCACTGACACGGAACACAAAAGTCCGAGTGTATCAGGCCTGTGTCCTCAGTACCTTGCTCTACGGCAGCGAGGCCTGGACAACGTATGCCAGCCAAGAGCGACGTCTCAATTCATTCCATCTTCGCTGCCTTCGGAGAATACTTGGCATCAGGTGGCAGGACTATATCTCCAACACAGAAGTCCTTGAAGCGGCCAACATCCCCAGCTTATACACACTACTGAGTCAGCGGCGCTTGAGATGGCTTGGCCATGTGAGCCGCATGGAAGATGGCAGGATCCCCAAAGACACATTGTACAGCGAGCTCGCCACTGGTATCAGACCCACCGGCCGTCCATGTCTCCGTTATAAAGACGTCTGCAAACGCGACATGAAATCGTGTGACATTGATCACAAGTCGTGGGAGTCAGTTGCCAGCATTCGCCAGAGCTGGCGGGCAGCCATAAAGACAGGGCTAAATTGTGGCGAGTCGAAGAGACTTAGTAGTTGGCAGGAAAAAAGACAGAGGCGCAAGGGGAGAGCCAACTGTGCAACAGCCCCAACAAACAAATTTCTCTGCAGCACCTGTGGAAGAGCCTGTCACTCCAGAATTGGCCTTTATAGCCACTCCAGGCGCTGCTTCACAAACCACTGACCACCTCCAGGCGCGTATCCATTGTCTCTCGAGATAAGGAGGCCCAAAAGAAAGAAAGAAAGAAAAGAATGATGGAATTCTAAGTTGTTTGCCATTGATGCATACTAAGCTATTAAATGCATCAGTACACGTACTTCTGGGAAGCTGTTAATCTCAACTTGCTGGAATCAAATGGCAAGACCCTTCTGGAATTTGAAATTCTAGATCATACTACATATTTTGTACTGGCACAACATTTAATTTCCTTTGGGTTTGATACTTTCCCCTGAACATGCCATAAGTCTATTACAGTCTTCATTTGGTGCATAATTTTGCATAACTTTGGTATAACATTATTTTGTATCCCAATGTCTATTTTGAATGCACAACTGCATATGCTGAGGTCAACTTTGCAGTTCTTGCTGATCTCATCATAGGCTTCATCCCCTAAAAAGAGTACTTCAGGTTAAGAGTTAGAGCTCCTGTACTCTGTCCTTTGTTGATTGTATGGACCTTATAAATCTGCTATTGCTGGCTTTTAACATGCACTTGTTCAGAGTCCCCTTCCTGCACACTTAACACCTTTTATACATATTGGGCAGTTTCATCACTGCTTTTTGCTCCACAGTTACAGTCATAATTCTAACCATTCAGCTGTGTTATTTCGTCATATCTTGTGTCTGCTCTTGCACTGTTCTGAGTATGATTTTGCACTTTTGTCCACCCATTTACCAACTGATCTAACTGCCTTAATGTCCTCTGCAGCATAGAAAATGATTGCTGTTTTTTGGTAAGGAACGATTTTTTCCTTCATGAAGTGGTCGGGGTCTGACATAATCATCTACAATGACCAACACAATCCCATCCTTATCAGGCTTTCATACAATATACCATACTTACAGGACACAACCTTTTATCAAAACTGTCAAGAATTGAAGAATCAAATTTATACTAAATATACGTTTTATTTTCTGTCAGCATGAAATTTCTACATTAATATTTCTTGCTTTTATCTATCTTCATGCAAGGTGAATTGAAATGTATTGTGCACTTCAAGTGCTTCATTGCCTATCTTACTCTAATAATTTGCAAGACTGCAACTTTGATTTTGTTTCAGTCTCTGACACCATCATAAATAATTCAAGCTTTTATTTTTATCTACTGCAGTTTTGAGGAATATTCTCTTCCAGCTCCATCCAGCCTAAGTTACCCAAATCCTCGAATCTTTCCATATTTTCAGTACATGGTGTCAGAAGACAACACAATGATCCTTCTAACTCAAGTTTTCCAAAAGATTCTCAGAGTAAAGGTAAGTATTGGTGTACCAGGTAGAATAACCATGGTAAGCTTATGTTAATATAAAATTTATATATACATATTAAAGACTGATTCTGCAGTGGCTGTGGTGATGATACAAGGTCAGGCTTGAAATATAAGAGATATTATCTCATTAACTAACCATGAGAGGAGATAAGAAAAAAAGTGCATCAAGGAGACAATCTGGTATGTATAAGGGTAGTGTTATAGATGTATTGAGAAGAGATAATACATCAAATGCTACAGAGAACTAATGGGTACACGTGTATGGAATGCCTGGCATGTAACAAACAACCTAAGCCAATTATACCAGTTAGCCTTATCTCTAAATGAGCTGACATGATGTAACGACTGAAGCAGGAGGAATGCACTGTTAATTCAGTCCCACTTCTTCACAGATCACAACATATATTTAAATGTTCCCACTTACCGAAACAGTCAATCATATACTTTATTCTTCCCTAGAATAAAGCACACCAACCAGGTTTCATCAATAAACAACAAAATTATCTGTTTATTATAAACCAAGTCTTAACCAATAATAAAGTAAAACATACACACAAGTTGAAATATTAAAGCCCCTTATTTATCCTAGCCCTCACACACACGTACATACACAACTAGTTAACCGGGGAAGAAAAAGTGATTTTTGATTATAGCTGTTACAAAGAAATAGAAGGAATTTTTTTTTATAAATTAGGCTGAAAAGAAGGTGTGGAAAGATGTCCTTTGTCTCGGTGCAGTGTACCAAAGGCATTCGTGGTCAATGGGATCTTCCTAAAACAGTTCTTTCCAGGCAATGATGTTGATCAGTTTTGGGTAGGCTTTCCAAATGATCCAGCTGCAGAAGGCTTCAGTCAGGTCTTAAAGCAGAAATGCAGCAACAAAGGTTTCAGTTCCACACATTTATTAATTTTTATATTTAGAGATACAGCACTGAAACAGGCCCTTCGGCCCACCGAGTCTGTGCCGACCAACAACCACCCATTTATACTAATCCTACATTAACCCCATATTCCCTACCACATCCTCACCTTTCTCCTACCACCTACCTACACTAGGGGCAATTTACAATGGCCAATTTACTTATCAACCTGCAAGTCTTTGGCTGTGGGAGGAAACCGGAGCACCTGGCGGAAACCCATGCGGTCACAGGGAGAACTTGCAAACTCTGCACAGGCAGTACCCAGAACTGAAACCGGGTCGCTGGAGCTGTGAGGCTGCGGTGCTAACCACAATGCCATCTAACCACCATAACCACTAACAATTTGACATGCAAGTTCTTTAATCGTGCAGGCCTTCTTCAACTACAGGAGGAAACAGGAACACTCTTGATGCAGGATTCCTTTTCAAGAGAAAGATGGTCTCCTGGCAGGCCAAACACCAACTTTTTTTTAAACAGTTCAAATTGGAACTAAAAGTTTTCCAGAGATCCAGTTTCATATTAACCATAAATCTTGGCTTGTCACCTCTCTGCAAACATCACTCCAAGGCAGAACAACCCCTGCTGGGTTTTTATTTGAAAACAGATGCCTTCCTGTAACTGTTTACTGTTCCAGCATTTATGAAATCCTTTTCAGTTTTAAAATATAAATTCTTAAATTTTAGCAAAAAAAAAGGAAACCTTTGTAACAATGTCAACAGCATACACACAGAACATGATGACATACGGTACCCACATTTGTCCTACATAATTAAACCTGCAAAAAATATAACATGCTGGAGATTCTGGGGAATTTCTATCTCGTCTTGCAGAAGCTAGATAAACAGCCAAGACGACATGCTTGCAATCTCCTAAAGGAATGTTTGATATGTGAGATATCATGTTATAATTGATACCTATATCTCATACACTGCATGTAAGGGTTCTGTTTCATTGGCTTAGATTTTCCTCTCGATGGCATAGGAACGGTGCACCTGAAGTACTGTAGCCCAGAAACTTTTTGCAGGCCTGGCAGAGGACACTTCCAGTCATCTATGATTTGTGCTCAAAAAAAGTAGATGCCATTTCGTGGAGAGGAATGCAATACACTGGGAATTCCAGAAACAAAATGAAAAAAAATTGAATTTCAAGAAAACCACATGAGCAACTATAAGCAATGAGGACATGATTGAATCAATGGCATTGAGTCGGGCAGACGATGAGGAAACTTCTGGTGGTGACAAGAAAGTAGAAGGCACAGAACCTGTTATTTCTTTACTGGATGATTTCAGAAAGACAATTACAAGTGTGTGAAACTACACACAATCATTCAAAAACAAAATATTGAGGATGCTGGAAATCTACAATAAAAACAGAAAATGCTGGTCTCAGCAGGTCTGGCAGCGTCCATGTAGAGAGAAACAGAGTTAATGTTTCAGGTCAATGACCTTTCGTCAGAACTGGAAAATGTTACAGATGCAACAGGTTATAAGCAAGTACAGAGGCAGGAAGGCCAAAAGGGAAGACCTGTGATAGCATGGAAGGCTGGAAAGATTAAATGACAAAAGGGAGGATGGTGCCATAGAGTCCTGGATTTATACAGCACAGAAACAGGTCCTTCGGCCCACCGTGTCCACGCCGGCCATCAAGCCTATCTATTCTAATCCCATTTTCCAGCATTTGGCCCATAGCGTGGTATGCTGTGGCATTTCAAGTGCTCGTCTAAATACTTCTTAAATGTTTTGAGGGTTTCTGCCTCTACCACCCCTTCAGGCAGTGTGTTCCAGATTCCAACCACCCTCTGGGTGAAATTTTTTTCCTCAAATCCCCTCTAAACCTTCTGCCCCTTACATTAAATCAAAGCCCCCTGGTTATTAAGACCACTGCTAAGGGAAAAGGTTTCTTCCTATCTACCCTATATATGCCCCTCATAATTTTGTATACCTCAATCAGGTTCCCCCCTCAGCCTTCTCTGCTCTAGATAAAACAAGCCTAGCCTATCTAGTCTCTCTTCATAGCTGAAAGGCTCCAGCCCAGGCAACATCCTGGTCAATCTCCTCTGCACCCTCTCCAGTGCAATCACATAAGATCATAAGAACTAGGAGCAGGAGTAGGCCATCCGGCCCCTCGAGCCTGCTCCGCCATTCAATAAGATCATGGCTGATCTTTTCGTGGACTCAGATCCACTTACCCGCGCTCTCACCATATCCCTTAATTCCTTTATTGTTCAAAAAGATATCTACCTTAGCTTTAAAAACGTTTACTGAAGAAGCGTCAACTACTTCACTGGGAAAGGAATTCCATAGATTAACAACCCTCTGGGTGAAGAAGTTCCTTCTCAATTCAGTCCTAAATTTGCTCCCTCTAATCTTGAGGCTATGCCCTCTTGTCCTAGCTTCACCTGCCAGTGGAAACAGCCTCTCTACTTGTATCTTATCTATTCCCTTCATAATTTTATATGTTTCTATAAGATCCCCCCTCATTCTTCTGAATTCCAATGAATATAATCCCAATCTACTCAGTCTCTCCTCATAAGCCAACCCCCTCAACTCCGGAATCAACCTAGTGAACCTCCTCTGCACCCTCTCCAGTGCCACTATATCCTTTCTCAAGTAAGGAGACCAAAACTGCACACAGTACTCCAGGTGCGGCCTCACCAGTACCTTATACAGCTGCAACATAACCTCTCTGCTTTTAAACTCAATCCCTTTAGCAATGAAGGACAAAATTCCATTTGCCTTCCTAATTACTTGCTGTACCTGCAGACCAACCTTCTGCGATTCATGCACAAGGACACCCAGGTCCCTCTGCATAGCAGCATGCTGCAACTTTTTACCATTCAAGTAATAATCCTTTTTTACTGTTACTCCTACCGAAATGAATGACTTCACATTTATTAACATTGTATTCCATCTGCCAGACCTCTGCAAAGTTTCACTGTCATCTGCACACTTTGCTCTGCCACTCATCTTAGTGTCATCTGCAAACTTTGACACCCTACACGTGGTCCCCAACTCCAAATCATCGATATAAATTGTAAATAATTGCGGTCCCAAAACCGATCCCTGAGGCACACCACTAGTGACTGCCAACCAGAATAGCACTCATTTATCCCCACGCTCTGCTTCCTGTTAGTCAACCAATCCTCTATCCATGCTAATACTTTACCCCTGACACCATGCATCCTTATCTTATGCAGCAGCCTCTTGTGCGGCACCTTGTCGAAGGCCTTTTGGAAATCTAGGTACACCACATCCACTGGGTCCCCATTGTCCACCTTGCTCGTAATGTCATCATAGAATTCCAAAAGATTTGTCAAGCATGACCTGCCCTTCATGAACCCATGCTGCGTCTGCCCAACGGGACAATTTCTATTGAGATGCCCTGCTATTTCTTCCTTGATAATAGACTCAAGCATCTTCCCCACTACAGAGGTTAAGCTAATCGGTCTATAATTCCCCATCTTTTGTCTACCTCCCTTTTTAAACAGTGGCGTCACATCTGCTGTTTTCCTATAGTGTGATGACCAGAACTGTACACAGTACTCCAGCTGAGGCCTAACTAGCATTTTACACAGCTCCATCATAACCTCCCGCTCTTATATTCTATGCCTCAGCTAATAAAGTCAAGTATCCCATATGCTTTCCTAACCACCTTATCTACCTGTGCTACTGCCTTCAGTGAACTATGGACAAGTACACCAAGGTCCCTCTAGCCCTCTGTACTTCCTAGGGTCCTACCATCCATTGTATATTACCTTGCCTTGTCCTCCCAAAATGCATCACCTCACACTTTTCAGGATTAAATTCCATCTGCCACTGCTCTGCCCATCTTATCAGCCCATCTATATCATCCTGTAATCTAAGGTTTTCCTCCTCACTATTTACGGCACCACCAACTTTCATGTCATCTGCGAACTTACTGATCATACCTCCTATATTCACATTTAAATCATTAATGTATACTACAAACAGCAAGGGTCCCAGCACCGATCCCTGCGGTACACCACTGGACACAGGCTTCCAATCGCAAAAACAACCCTCGACCATTACCCTCTGCCTCCTGCCACTAAGCCAATTTTGGAACAATTTGCCAAATTGCCCTGGATCCCATGGGCTCTTACCTTCTTGACCAATCTCTCATGCGGGTCCTTATCAAAAGCCTTACTGAAGTCCATGTAGACTACATCGACTGCTTTACCCTCATCTACACACCTAGTCACCTCCTCGAAAAATTCAATCAAATTTGTTAGACACGATCTCCCCCTGACAAAGCCACGCTGACTATCCCTGATTAATCCCTGCCTCTTCAAGTGGAGATTAATCCTGTCCCTCAGAAATTTTTCTAATAGTTTCCCTACCACTGATGTTAGACTCATTGGCCTGTAATTACCTGGTTATCCCTGCTACTCTTCTTGAATAATGGTACCACATTCACTGTCCTCCAGTCCTCTGGCACTTTTCCTGTGGCAAGAGAAGATTTGAAAATTTGAGTCAGAACCCTTGCTATCTCCTCCCTGGTCTCACATAGCAGCCTAGGACACATCTCATCTGGGCCTGGGGATTTATCCACTTTTAAGCCTGCTAAAACCACTAATACCTCCTCCCTTTCAATGCTAATTTGTTCAAGTCTCACAATCCCCCTCCCTGATCTCTACACCTACATCGTCCTTCTCTGTGGTGAACACAGATGAAAAGTAATCATTTAAAACCTCACCTACATCCTCTGACTCCACACATAGATTGCCACTTTGGTCCTTAATGGGCCCTACTCTTTCCCTGGTTATCCTCTTGCCCTTAATATACTTATAAAATGCCTTGGGATTTTCCTTTATCTTGCCCGCCAGTGTTTTTTCATGCCCCGTCTTCGCTCTCCTAATTACTTTTTTAAGTACTCCTCTACACTTTCTGTACTCCTCTAGTGCCTCCGCTGTTTTCAGCCCTCAGAATCTGCCATAAGCCTCTTTTTTTCCCCCTTATCCAACCCTCTATATCCCTTGACATCCAGGGTTCCCTGGACTTATTGGCCCTACCCTTCACCTTAACGGGAACAGAGAATCCCTGAACTCTCACTATTTCATTTTTGAATGACTCCCACTGGTCTGATGTAGACTTTCCTACAAGTTTAGTTTTTAGTTTAGTTTAGAGATACAGCACTGAAACAGGCCCTTCGGCCCACCGGGTCTGTGCCGACCACCCATTTTATACTAATCCTACACTAATTCCACATTCCTACCACATCCTCACCTGTCACTATATTTCCCTACCACCTACCTACACTAGGGGCAATTCATAATGGTCAATTTACCTATCAACCTGCAAGTCTTTGGCATGTGGGAGGAAACCGGAGCACCCGGAGGGAACCCATGCAGACACAGGGAGAACTTGCAAACTCCACACAGGCAGTACCCAGAATCGAACCCGGGTCGCTGGAGCTGTGAGGCTGCGGTGCTAACCACTGCGCCACTGTGCTGCTCCCAGCCCACTTTGGCCAGATCCTGTTTTATCATATTGAAATCGGCCTTCCCCCAATTCAGTATCTTTATTTCCAGTCCATCTTTGTCCTTTTCCATAACTACCTTAAATTCTACGGAGTTATGGTCACTATCCCCGAAATGCTCCCCCACTGACACTTCTACCACTTGTCCAGCTTCATTCCCTAAGATTTGGTCACGTATCGCCCCTTCTCGTCGGACTTTCTACATGCTGGCTCAAAAAGCTCTCCTGGATGCACTTTAAGAATTCCGCCCCTTAAAGCCTTTTGCACTAAGACTAACACAGTTAATATTGGGGAAGTCGAAACCCCCTACTATTATTACCCTATTATTTTTACACCTCTCTGAGATTTGCCAACATATCTGCTCCTCTATCTCTCCCTGACTGTTTGGAGGCCTGTAGTACACTCCCAGCAAAGTGATTGCCCCCTTTTTGCTTTTAAGTTCTACCCATATGGCCTCATTTGACTCCTTGATCAATAGTGCAAAGCCATTTCCTGTTTGACCGACCCCTCCACCCACCCCCCGCACCCCGGTCCTCCCACAACCCTGTCACGCCTGAAGATTCTATACCTTGGAATATTGAGCTGATCAGTCCTGCCTTTCCCTCAACCATGTCTCTGTGATAGCAATAATATCATATTCTCATATGTTAATCAACACCCTCAATTAACCTACCTTACTTGTGAGACTCCTTGCGTTAAAACAGATGCAATCCAGCCTTGCATTATTTGCTTGTGCCTTAGCAGGTCTATATTTGCTCTGCCTTCCAGACTGACTTAGTTTCTCTTCTATATTTGGCTGTGCATCACGCTCTACTGTACCTCCACTCTGTATCACATCCCCCTGCCAAATTAGTTTAAACCCCCCTACAACAGCACTAGCAAACCTCCCGGTTCAGGTGCAACCCATCTGACTTGTGCGGGTCCCACCTTTGCCAGAAACAGACCCAGCGATCCAGGAAACTAAAGCCCTCCCTCCTGCACCATCTCTTCAGCCACACATTTATCTGCTCTATTCTCCTGTTCCTATACTCACTAGCACGTGGCACCGGGAGTAATCCAGATATTCCAACCTTTGAGGTCTTGCTTTTTAATCTGCTACCTAGCTCCCTAAATCCTTGCTGCAGGACCTCATCCCTCTTTCTACCTATGTCATTGGTATCAGGGAAAAGGGGGGTGGTAATGGGAGCAAGTGTTTGTTCTCACCTGTCATTTTAATTCTTCACACCATTCCCACTCTGATCTCTCTGTCCTCGGGCTTGTACACTATTCTAATGAAGCTTAATGTAAGCTTGATTAGTCACTTTACAGCCTTCTAGACTCGACATTGAGTTCAACAATTTCAGATCATAATCTCTACCCCTAATTTTTTTTGTTTGTTTTTGGACAGCAGCTGCTGCTGCTGATTCTGCTTTTACACATTTACACCTCTTCGACCCTTTTTGTTTCTTGACTTGTCTCCTTACCATCCCCTTTTGCCTTGCACCACCATCCCTTTTGTCATTTAATCTCTCCAGCCTCCTACCCTATCTTACTCCTTCCTCTTTGTTCTTTCCCACTCCCCCTTTTCCGTCTCTAAACTTGCTTAAACCTTGTTACATCTCTGAATTTTTCCAGTTCTGATGAGAGGTCATCCACCTGAAATGTTAACTGTGTTTCTCTCTCCACAGAAGCTGCCAGACTGCTGAGTATTTCCAACATTTCCTGTTTTTATTACAGACAGTTATTACTTGGAACTCAGGATTTTTTTCAACAAGATAGAAACAATGTACCTTCAGAAAAGTGTGAATAATAAACAGTGTACACTGAATAGTATTTTTAACATAAAATAGTAGTCCATTCAAATTGGTCACTTCTTTACTATTCTGCAGCAAATCAGCAAATTCCATTATCGTGAATACACTGATATAACAGTTTTTTCTGTCAGTCCTGAGAATGTTTATTATAGTGTAGTTTGCCTGTATTACAGGGAGCCAGCATAGATTCAATGGACTGAATGGCCTCCTTCTGTGCTGTAATGACTGTATGACTCTGATATCAATACTGATCATTCATAAAGCAGGCTGGGTTGCAAGGCCTGGCTCTTCTACCCACTTTCGAAGACGTGCAGCAATTTCTGAATATTGCTAGTTGAAAGTAGTAATACATGTTAGTAAACAGTTTCAGAGAGGCAGATAATCTATTTATTTATTCATATAACTTACTGATTACAAAATGCTTAATTCAACATCTCTGCAGAGAACTCTTAGAAACCATTTTTTTCAGACCTGGGATGATCTAATTATTATGTTAGATCCATTTCTGACCTCCAGCAGTGAGCACCCACTGGCAGAAGTATGCAATTACAGTGTGACAAGTTTATATCGGCAGTTTCCAATATAAATGTGGCCATAGGAATTTATAGGCATTGCTGGATCTGATTCTGGGGAATGAGGTATGTCAAGTGAATCAAGTGACATAGGGGAACATTTAGGGGACAGTGACAATAGCATCATAAGGTTTAGGTTAACTATGGAAAAGGACAAGGAGCAATCCAGAGTAAAGGTAATTAATTGGGGGAGGGCCAACTTTAGTGGTGTGAGAACAGATCTAGCCCAAGTAAATTGGAAGGCAAAACTGTAACTGAACAATGGGCTGCTTTTAAAGAGAGGTAGCTTGGGTACAGTCAAGGGACATTCCCACGAGGGGGAAAGGTAGGGCAAACAGTTCCAGAAATCCCTGGATTATGAAAGAGATAGAGAGTAAGATGAAGCAGAAAAAAGATGCATATGACAGATGTCAGGTAGATAATACAATTGAGAAACAGGCTAAATATGGAAGGTTCAGAGGGGAAGTAAAAAAACAAATAAAAGCAAAGGGACAGTATGAGGAGACTCGCGGCTAACATAAAAGGGAGTCTAAAGTTCTTCTATATGCACATAAATATGAAAAGGAGGAGTGGCGTCAATTAGGGACTGAAAAGGGAATTTACACATGGAGGCAGAGGGCATGGCTGAGGTACAAAATGAGTACTTTGCATCTGTCTTTATCAAGGAAGATGCTGCTGCTCAAGTCATAGTGAAAGAAGAGGCAGTGATACAATGGATGGACTAAAAATTGAGAGGAGGTATTAGATAGGCTGGCTGTACTTAAAGTTGATAAGTCACCAGGACTGAATGAGATACTAAGGGAACTAAGGGAGAAAATTACGGAGGCACTGGCCATAATTTTCGGAGTCCCAATAGGCGGTTGATGTTTCCCTCGTTAGCACCTTCCGGCATCTCCTGCAACTGAATAGGCCCCAGACGTATAGGCTTTTGTGTTTCCTCTGGACACCAGCCTACGAGGTCGAGGGGGTGGGGTGGGGAGTGCAGATATGAAGCAAGTCTGCACCTCCTAAAACCATGCCCAGGCTATGCAGCAAACAAAGAAAGGTAACCTTTCAGCTTGGAACTAAGAATGTGAGGACAATGTCCTGGAAAATGTAGCAGTCCTCTCAAAGGCAGAGCTCCCAAGTGTGTTGGCACTAATCAAACAGAGGCAGGCTTCGGTGGATCAGACATGTTCGCAGCATGGAAGACTGTTGCATACCCAAGGATGGTGTATGGTGAGGTAGCTGGGGCCAAACGATCAGTGAGGCGCCCAAAGCTCCACTTCAAGGATGCTTGCAAGCGTGACATGAAGGCCCTTAATGTCGACTATCACACTCGGGAGTCACGGGTTGGCAAAAGAGGGAAATGGTGACACATTCTGTGGACTGGTGTGCACTACCACGATGACCAGTTGCTACAGCAGCTTGGCAACAGGCACCAACATCAAAAACAACAGCTCACAGCATTACTTGGCAGCTTCACCTGGAGCACCTGTGGCAGAACTGATCAGTTCTGATGAAAGGTCACTGACCTGAAATATTAACACTGCTTCTCTCTCCACAGATTCTGCCAGACCGGTTGTGTATTTCCAGCACTTTTTGAAGTTATGATAAATCTGTATAAAACACTGGTTTGACCTCAACAAGAGTGTTGTTCAGTTCTGGGCGCCACACTTTCGGAATGATGTGAAGGCGTTAGAGAGGGTGCAGAAAAGATTCACAAGAATGGTTCCAGGGACGAGGAACTTCAGTTACATGGATAGGTTGGAGAGGTTGTGTCTGTTCTCTTTGGAAAAGAGATTAAGAGATTTGAGAGGGATGTTCAAAATCGTAGATAGGGAGAAACTTCCCATTGGCAGAAGGTACCAGAACCAGAGGTGATGCGCAAAAGCAACAACATGAAAAACTTTTTTTATGCATGCGAGTGGTTAGGATCTGGAACACACTGCCTGAGAGTCTGGTGAAGGCCGATTCAACCAAGGCCTTCAACAGAGAACAGGATAATTATTTAAACAGAAAAAAATTTGCATGGCTGTGGGGAAAAGGCAGGGGAGCGGGACTGGGTGAGATACTCTGTCAGAGAGCCGACACACACGTCAGGCCGAATGGCTTCCTTCTGAACTGTAACCATTCTATGATAAAGGCATTAAAACAGAAAATGCTGGAAATACTTAGCAGGTCCGGCAGCATCTGTGGAGAGAGAAGAGAAGCAGAGTTAACGTTTCAGATCGGTGACCTTTCATCATGCTAATTAATGGCAGTTGCCAGAAAGTGCATGGAGACATTCTTTTGGGCCTCCTTATCTCGAGAGACAATGGATACGCGCCTGGAGGTGGTCAGTGGTTTGTGAAGCAGCGCCTGGAGTGGCTATAAAGGCCAATTCTGGAGTGACAGGCTCTTCCACAGGTGCTGCAGAGAAATTTGTTTGTTGGGGCTGTTGCACAGTTGGCTCTCCCCTTGCGCCTCTGTCTTTTTTCCTGCCAACTACTAAGTCTCTTCGACTCGCCACAATTTAGCCCTGTCTTTATGGCTGCCCGCCAGCTCTGGCGAATGCTGGCAACTGACTCCCACGACTTGTGATCAATGTCACACGATTTCATGTCGCGTTTGCAGACATCTTTATAACGGAGACATGGACGGCCGGTGGGTCTGATACCAGTGGCGAGCTCGCTGTACAATGTGTCTTTGGGGATCCTGCCATCTTCCATGCGGCTCACATGGCCAAGCCATCTCAAGCGCCGCTGACTCAGTAGTGTGTATAAGCTGGGGGTGTTGGCCGCTTCAAGGACTTCTGTGTTGGAGATATAGTCCTGCCACCTGATGCCAAGTATTCTCCGAAGGCAGCGAAGATGGAATGAATTGAGACGTCGCTCTTGGCTGGCATACGTTGTCCAGGCCTCGCTGCCGTAGAGCAAGGTACTGAGGACACAGGCCTGATACACTCGGACTTTTGTGTTCCGTGTCAGTGCGCCATTTTCCCACACTCTCTTGGCCAGTCTGGACATAGCAGTGGAAGCCTTACCCATGCGCTTGTTGATTTCTGCATCTAGAGACAGGTTACTGGTGATAGTTGAGCCTAGGTAGGTGAACTCTTGAACCACTTCCAGAGCGTGGTCGCCAATATTGATGGATGGAGCATTTCTGACATCCTGCCCCATGATGTTCGTTTTCTTGAGGCTGATGGTTAGGCCAAATTCATTGCAGGCAGACGCAAACCTGTCGATGAGACTCTGCAGGCATTCTTCAGTGTGAGATGTTAAAGCAGCATCGTCAGCAAAGAGGAGTTCTCTGATGAGGACTTTCCGTACTTTGGACTTCGCTCTTAGACGGGCAAGGTTGAACAACCTGCCCCCTGATCTTGTGTGGAGGAAAATTCCTTCTTCAGAGGATTTGAACGCATGTGAAAGCAGCAGGGAGAAGAAAATCCCAAAAAGTGTGGGTGCGAGAACACAGCCCTGTTTCACACCACTCAGGATAGGAAAGGGCTCTGATGAGGAGCCACCATGTTGAATTGTGCCTTTCATATCGTCATGGAATGAGGTGATGATACTTAGTAGCTTTGGTGGACATCCGATCTTTTCTAGTAGTCTGAAGAGACCACGTCTGCTGACGAGGTCAAAGGCTTTGGTGAGATCAATGAAAGCAATGTAGAGGGGCATCTGTTGTTCACGGCATTTCTCCTGTATCTGACGAAGGGAGAACAGCATGTCAATAGTCGATCTCTCTGCACGAAAGCCACACTGTGCCTCAGGGTAGACGCGCTCGGCCAGCTTCTGGAGCCTGTTCAGAGCGACTCGAGCAAAGACTTTCCCCACTATGCTGAGCAGGGAGATTCCACGGTAGTTGTTGCAGTCACCGCGGTCACCTTTGTTTTTATAGAGGGTGATGATGTTGGCATCGCGCATGTCCTGGGGTACTGCTCCCTCGTCCCAGCACAGGCATAGCAGTTCATGTAGTGCTGAGAGTATAGCAGGCTTGGCACTCTTGATTATTTCAGGGGTAATGCTGTCCTTCCCAGGGGCTTTTCCGCTGGCTAGGGAATCAATGGCATCACTGAGTTCCGATTTGGTTGGCTGTATGTCCAGCTCATCCATGACTGGTAGAGGCTGGGCTGCATTGAGGGCAGTCTCAGTGACAGCATTCTCCCTGGAGTACAGTTCTAGGTAGTGCTCAACCCAGCGGTCCATCTGTTTGCGTTGGTCAGTGATTATGTCCCCCGATTTAGATTTGAGGGGGGTGATCTTCTTGATGGTTGGCCCAAGAGCTCTCTTCATGCCATCATACATTCCTCTGATGTTTCCGGTGTCTGAGGCCAGCTGAATATGACTGCATAGGTGTTGCCAGTAGTCGTTTGCGCAACGCCTAGCTGTTCTTTGTGCAGTACTTCTGGCTGCTTTAAGTGCTGCGGATGTTAAATCGCTGGGGGCTTTCTTGTAGTTCAAAAGTGCAATGCGCTTAGCGGCTATGACAGGTTCCAGCTCTTCATTATGAGATTGAAACCAGTCTGCATTTCTCTTCGCACTTTTGCCGTAGGTGGTCAAAGCTGTGAAAAGTCCTGTGAAAAGGTGCCCCGAACACCCAAAACATCCACGAACGGCCCCCCCGGCCGCAACTTCAAAGCGCCCGCGGGAGATGGCTCGGAGAGCATCTGCAGCGCACTGTCGGCAATGCTGCATGCTTTTATTTAAACCACTGCAAAAAAAAACCCTTAGCAAATGTAATCACCTCTAAGTCTGCCAAATGATGCTTCACCTCCCGAAGGACGTGGATGAGCTTTCCGGACGTCGATGGTGGGCACTGAGGAAGTGGCTTATTACCTGCACCAGATTCCACCCCCCCTCCCCCCCCTTTTACCCCCCTTCCACCCCCCCCCACCCCCGTCCCCTTCCCTGCTCCACCCTCTCAGCTCACCCCCTCACAACCCCGTCCCAGCCCGCCCCCCCCTCGCACCATCTTCACCCCGCACCCCCTTCCCCTGCACCCCCCCCCCACCCCCTCCCTCTACCCCTCCCCCTTGCATCCCCTCCTCCCACCGGCACCATCCTACACCTGTGTAGGGGCCCCAACAACCCCACTGCCTTGTGGGCGTCTCGGGAGAGACCAAGGCTAAGGGAGTAAACCCTAACAGAAAATCCGGAGCGGAACCCCGTAGGCGGTCATGTGTCACCTTTGGCATGTTTCCGGCAGTTCCTGCAGCCATACTGGTGCCAAACGTCGTGTCCTGCACTCCTTTGGACCCCACCAGAAAGGCCGAGAGGGGGGTTTTGACGACTGGGCAATTCTCAACCTCCATAAATTTGCCCAGGCATGCGCCATGGAGAGGTCACTCCATAGTTGCCTCACAGCGACTAAAACAACACGGAAGGCAGCAGTTACGGGTTATAAGTCCAGATAAATTGGCGTAGAAACTGGGCGCCACGGGTTGCCTTTGTCGGTGGGAGAGGTCATTGCACCTCACTGGACAGCTACCGCCCGCCTCAAACCGGGCAGCCCCCGGTCAATAAGGTTCTGTCCCGCCACAGTCTGCCTGCTTCAATGGGTGCTTGGAGCTCAGGGTCATTGCCCGAAAGGTGGACTGATACACCGCACCAAACAACATGAAAAAAGGAAAGAAGGTACCAGCCCTTCGCTTTGCAAGCTGGAACGTCAGAACTATGTGTCCTGGCCTGTCGGAAGACCTTACACAAATCAACGATTCTCGGAAGACCGCCATCATTAACAACGAGCTCAGTAGATTCAATGTGGACATTGCAGCACTTCAGGAGACTCGCCTCCCCGCGAGTGGCTCTCTAGCAGAGCAAGACTACACCTTCTTCTGGCAGGGCAGGGATCCTGAAGAACCAAGACAGCATGGAGTGGGCTTCGCCATCAGAAACTCCTTGCTCAGCATGATAGAGCCTCCCTCAAATGGCTCGGAATGCATACTGTCCATCCGACTGCTCACCACCTCTGGTCCAGTACACCTACTCAGCATCTATGCTCCAACACTCTGCTCCGCACCTGAAGCTAAAGAAGCTAAACAACTCCATAACATCATTAGCAGCATCCCCAACACCGAACACCTATTCCTGCTGGGGGACTTTAATGCCAGGGTTGGGGCCGACCATGACTCATGGCCCTCCTGCCTTGGGCGCTATGGCGTTGGAAGGATGAATGAGAACGGGCAGAGACTGCTTGAGTTGTGTACCTATCATAACCTCTGCATCACCAACTCGTTCTTTCACACTAAACCCTGTCACCAGGTTTCATGGAGGCACCCAAGATCACGTTGTTGGCACCAGCTAGACCTCATTGTCACAAGGCGAGCCGCCTTAAACAGTGTTCAAATCACACGCAGCTTCCACAGTGCGGACTGCGACACCGACCACTCCCTGGTGTGCAGCAAGGTTAGACTCAGACCAAAGAAGTTGCATCATTCCAAGCAGAAGGGCCATCCGCGCATCAACACGAGCAGAATTTCTCACCCACAGCTGTTACAAAAATTTCTAAATTCACTTGTAACAGCCCTTCAAAACACTCCCACAGGGGATGCTGAGACCAAGTGCGCCCACATCAGAGACGCCATCCATGGAGACATAGTTTGTTCTAATATGTATATATATTAAAAGGCACTCATTTACAGTTTTCTCAGTATAATGGTGAAGTGGTTATTCACCGTTGGAGAGATTGATAAGGTGTTATATAAATGCATCGACTTCCATTGACCGAACTGACAGATTTCCTCGAGCATCTCTGCATGGCGGGGGCGGGGCAAGCACGCGCAACGGGTAGGGGGGGGGGTGGGAAGTCACGGGATTATGCGCGCGCGTTACTGTTGGTTGCCGTGCGAGCGCGAGAGGCGGAGCCCGAGCAACTGAGAGGAGTTTGTTCCGACTGTTGTGTTGGGCCGTGTCTCCGTTAGGATGCATGACGCCTACGAACCGGTGCCGATCCTGGAGAAGCTGCCGTTGCAGATTGACTGCATGGCGGCCTGGGGTAAGGGCTTTTTTTTTTAAATGGCGGTCGGCTCGGCTCCGGGAAGAAGCTAAGATTGACAGAGGAAAGGGGCGACGGCGCGAGTGGTCCCCTGGCTTGTGGAGCCAAGGCCTTGTCGGGAGTGGGCGATGTGGCGTCGCCGTTAAAAACCGTTACGGTTAAATCCCGGGGATACGGGGGATGGGATAGAGGAACAAAACTTTCGGTCGCCTCTTGATGACATCATCAGAACAGCCGGCCCAAAATTGTCGTGAAAGCTCTAAACAGCGATTGGAGGTTTAACTAATCTTCCCTCTGCGTACAGCCAGTTTTCAGGTGTAAGTGTATTCTGTAATCTTGAAAAATTCAAGAGTTATTTGGCCTGTTTTTCCCTTTTTGTTTTCAGTTAATATCTTGCCCCATTTGTAAATTACTTAATCATGATCTCCCCATACTACAATGTTTACCAGCTATGAGGAAAGACTGAAATCATAAACCTTAGACCTCTGCAGCTGCCCGGTAGTTATCCTAAACTCCAACAAAGAAACTTTTATTGATGTAGTGTCTTGGGTCTCGAAACAGCCCAAAGAGTTTTGCGGACAGTGAATTACTTTGAGGTGAAATAGTGTTTACGTAGATAAATAAAGCAACAAACCACAATTAGCATTGAGACCATGTTGAGTGATGGCTCAGGCACCCAGAGAACCCTAACCCCTCTTCAGATAGTGCCGTGGGACTTTAAATATTCACTGAAACAGGCAAACAGACCTGCTTTTACAACTTAGATAGTGGCTCAAGCCTGTCTTGTAAAATGTGATGCCTTCAATCTCTTATGTTTTTAGTTATGATCCCCGTGGAGACAACCAGCAAACCAAAAGAATCGAATCCATCGGCTGACCCCAATTTAGGAAACAATAAAAGACAAGATTTCACTTTTATAAATTTTACTTTAACACTATCACCAAAACCAATATAAACTAAACATGAACTAACAGCTAAATCATGACATATATATCTTAAAGGTTACTTGTTAATTATCAGATGCAACAAAGATAGTCCTTGCGGATCCTCTGAACAGTCCTATTGGCAAGCAGACACCGAACAGTCGCAAAATACATCAAAATAGGGAACTTCCTTGGGTAGTTTACCAATTCCTGTCCTCCAGGATGCGGATACGGAAGTAATGACGTCCCGTTGATAGCGAACGATGCAATCCTCCCTTTAATGGTTCAGTCTTGCTGCCTCTTGAACAACCTTGGCCTTGCCCACAGCTGTCCTGATGGCGTGGTTCCACTGATAACTCTTTAAGTCACCGAAGACAGCTGTCGTGCTTCGTATTTGCCAGTTATCAGTTCTGAGTCCAGTTTTCTCAGCCTGCAGCCTATCTTTTTAAAACAACCAAAAGCTCCCAGCTTGTCTCCTTAAAAGCACCAGCTGGCTGTTTTTACTTCCACCCACTGCAGAGTAGTCTTCTAAACTGAAAACCTATGCTCCAGTCACCTGTCTCCGGTCACACCACTGATCGTAAGACTGTTTTAAACTAATTAGGACCAGTTTTGTCTTTCCCAGAACATTCTGAAGCTTTCAGTTTCATTTACAGTAAATGTCTCAAATAAAAACAGAAGCTTTGAACCCAAAGTCATAACACCTAACAGGTCAGCTGTACAGAATACGGTCTGCACACGAGGACTTCATCACATTTTAGAAGAACAGTCGAGGATATGAAAAGGCCATTTGGCATATCAAAACTTGCTCCCAGAATCTGTTCGAACATCTCTAATGTTTTTGTCTCAAATACCTTGCTTGACTGATTATTCTAAACACCCATTAAGTACTTTTGCATCCCAAGAACGCACAAAAAAGATTCAAGGCCAATGAATTATTTTTCAAGTGTTTTGGCAGCAAATGCAGCAACCAATGTGCGCTCAGCAAGCTTCCAAATAAAGCAGTGAGATAAATAGTCAATTAATCTGTTTTTTGTAGGTATTGAATGGGGGGTACATGATGACCAGCACCCATGGAAACTCCCTTGTTCATCCAAAACTCTGCTATCTGTATCAAAACCCACACCAAATCCCATTCATCCATCACCCCTGTGCCCCCTCACCTATATTGGATGCTGGTTAAGCAATGCCTTCAGATTCTCATCCTTGTTTTCCGATCTTTCCATGGCCTCGCCCCTCCCTAATCTCCTTCAGCTTCACAACCCTCCTAGATATCTACTGTCTTCTAATTCTGGCCTCTTGAGCATCCCTGACTTTAATCATTCCACCATTTGGCGGCTGTGTCTTCAGCTGCCAAGACCCTACACTCTGGAGTTCCCTCCCTCAACCTCCCGATTTTCTTACATTCTTTCATTGTATAGGACGCTTCTTAACCTACCTCTTTGACCAAGCTCTTGGTCATTTATCCTAATATCTCCTTATCTGGCTCAGTGTCAAATTTTGCTTTACAGTGCTCCTATGAAGCATCTAAGGCTGTCTTATTGTTCTAAAGGCGCTATGTAAGTACAAATGGTTGCATAGTGCTATGGGATCAAACCCCGTGACTCAGTCTGTAGATACACGTAATAGGTTAGATGTATGAAGTGCTTTATATTTTCATATATCTTTCACTTCCTAGTATTGAATTTTATGTTTGGTACATGCTAACCTTTTTGAATATAAATGAGTACATTGTATGCACTTAAACAGCAGTTCTGTATTTTTAAAAAATACATTTTTTCTAAGTATTTGGGAGTAACTTCGTGTGTTCATATCCTTTTAAGAACTGGAGTCAAGCAAATCCAGTGGGAAATTCTTTGAGGTTATCTACTTCATGGTTAGTATCTGACAAAGTTATTACTTTAGAGACTGATTATGGGCTCAGTGTTTTTATTCCCACTCTAATATGTGAATATTATGTTTGTTCATAATTTGCTTAGCAATTGTTTTGAACCTAGACAGAGTAGGTGTTTGGCATTCTTCGACCTTTATTTTTGCCCTGTTTAGTACATGGTAGAAAGCACAGATTTAGAGAATCTTAGTGATTCAGACCCTGAAGGCAGAGCAGTGAAATGTGGGGAGAATAATGGTTTTATTATTGTTTGAATTTTTAAAAGGTAAATTTTGCTTCACAGGGAATTTTTTTTTTATCCTGGTTTTCTCCCTTCCCAATCCATTCTGCTGAAAATTATTCTTTTTTTGGCAAATGGTTTGAGCTGTCAGTTGCCTTCCACTACCTTGCCCAAGTGGTCATTACTTATGTATCAACCTTGATGATGAGTGTCGAAAGGCTGTGGCAACATCGCAAGTGAGCCTGAAAAGAAGAAATTGAGAGTCATGTAGCCAAGTTCGTTGGTGACACTAAGTTAGGTGGCACAGTAAATAGTGTAGATGGGAGGCGAAAGTTGCAAAGGAAAATTGATAGATTAAATGAGCAGACAAAAATATGGCAGATGGAATTCAATGTGGAGAAATGTGAGGTTACCACTTTATACCTAAGAAAGAGAGATCAGAATGTTTCCTAAATAGTAAGAAGCTAGGAACTGTGGAGCTGCAGAGAGTTTTAGGGGTCCCGGTACAGAATCAAAGAATTAGTGGACAAGTACAAAAATTTAAAAAGCTGAATAGAATGTTGGCCTTTATCTCCAGGAGGCTGGATACAAAGGGACTGAGGTTATGCTAGTTGTTTAAAGCTTTGGTTAGACTGTGACTGGAGTACTTTGTTCGGTTCTGGACAGTGTGCCACAGGAAGGATATATTGGCCTTGGAAGGAGTACTGTGCTGTTTCAATTAGAATGATTGATAGACGAACAAGATGGGCATACAGGGGTTAAATTGTGAGGGCAGGTTGCATAGACTGTGCTTGTATTCCCTTGAGTATAGAAGACTCGGGGGTGATCTGATTGAGGTATTTCAGGTGTTTATGAGGCCGTCTCTGGCCACTTCCTTGTATCACTCTCCACTCACATTCCCCTTCCATGTCCCAACCCTTCTGTATCCGCCCCTGGAAAAACCTATTCCCCAATTCACTTACAACTGCACTTTCAAAATCCCAATTGTCTGGCCTTTGGCCCACCATTTGCCACAACATTTCTGCAGCTTCTGATTTGCTCGACCACACCCTCGTCTCCTTTGATGCCCTAGTCCCCAGTAAGACCGTTATTGTCTCTCACCCTGGCCATTCCCCCAGTACAGTCGTCATCTCTGTTCCCTTAAGCCTAATAAGACGCAGACTTGAAAGGATATGGTGGACAACTGGTTTAGCCATCCACTGCCAAATCTTGCTGGATCACATAAAGCACTATCGACTCCTGCTCTCGTCTGCTAAGACTGCTCACTATTCCAGGATCATTCTGGAATGCAAAGATAACGTCGGCTTCTTTTCTGTACTGCAAACTGTCGTCTTAAGCCCTATTCTCCTGATTCCTCCACCCTCACCTATGACAGTAAGTGCGAGGAGCTCATGGACTTCTTTGTCACTAAGATCAAGACCATATGATCAGCTGCCTCTTCCGTGTCCCTCCCTTCCACTATGCCACCGGGCCAGACTTCCTCTAAAGCTCCACGCCGCCCTAGCCCTGAACCCATCTTTCTGTAGTCTTGCTCCTATCTCCCCTTATGCCCTCTCCGAGCTCATCTGATCCATGAGACCCACCTCCTGCTTCCACGACCCTATTCGCACCAAACTGCTGACCATCCAACTTCCCCACCTGGTCCCTGTGTTAGCGGGTTGTTAAGGGTTTTCTCTCCAGGTGTTGTCCCTTTTGTTTAAATCTGCCGTCACCATCCCTCTCCTCAAAATCCAACCCTTGACCCATCACCCTTGCAAATGACTGCCCCATTTCCAACCTCCCTTTCTTATCCAAAGTCCTTGAATGCGTTTTTGCCTCACAGATCCTTGCCCATCTTTCCCGGAACTCTGTGTTTGTATCCCTCCAATTAGGTTTCTGCTCCCTGCCACTGTAATGAGACGGCTCTTAATAAAGTCACAAATGACATCCTGTGTCACTGTGATGAAGGTAAATTATTCCTCGTCCTTCTCGACCTGTCTGCAGCCTTTGATATGGTTGACCACATCATCCTCCTCCAACGCCTCTCCACTGTGGTCCAGGTGGGTGGGACTGCTTTCACCTGGTTCCATTCTTATTTATCTAATCGTAGCCTGGGTATCACTTTCAATGAGTTCTCTTCCTGCTCCCACACCGTTACCTCTGGTGCCCCTCCATCCCCCCCCCCCCCCACCAATCGATCTATCCTTGGCCCCCTCCCCCTCCTCTTTCTCATCCCTTGGCGACAATATCCATAGCACAGCGATAGTTTTCACATATGCTGATAACACCCAGCTCTATCCCACCACCACCTCGCTCAACTCCACTGTTGTTAAATTATCCGACTGCTTATCCAGCATCCAGTATTGGAAGAGCAGAAATTTCCTCCAATTAAATATTGCGAAGACTGAAGCCATTGTTTTTGGTCCTTTCTTTAAATCTAACCACTTCCCCATGATGCTCAATGGCATTGCTATCACTGAATCCCCAACCATCTACATTCGGGGGGTTACCATTGGTCAGAAACTTAACGAGACTAGCCACACAAATACTGTGACTACGAGACCAGGTCAGAGCCTGGGAAATCTGCAGTGAGCAACTCGCCTCCTGACTTCACAGAGCCTTTCCACCATCTGTAAGGCACAATTCTGTGATTATGTGCTCAACTCTCTGCTATGGGACTTGAACCCACAACATTATGACTTAGTGGGAAAAGTGGTAAAACTGAACCATAAATGACACCTGTGAAAGATCACACTTTCAAGGTGAACTGAGAGTAGCCACATTTTTTTTATTCATTCTCGAGATATGGAAGTCTCTGGAAAGACCAGCATTTATTGCCCATCCTTTATTGCCTTTGTATGTAGCAGGTGCTACCAAAGTGTTGAGGCTATGCTTGCTGTCAAGTAGCACCTTTGTGAAATTTTCATACTATGTTCACTTGTACTTTGAAACAACCAGTAACCAATTGTGGGTAATACAGGTGGGAAGTATACAGTAAATGGAAGAACCCTTAGGAGTATTGACAGGCAGAGAGATCTGGGCGTACAGGTCCACAGTTCACTGAAAGTGGCAACGCAGGTGGATAAGGTAGTCAAGAAGGCATACGGCACGCTTGCCTTCATCGGTCGGGGCATAGAGTATAAAAATTGGCAAGTCACGCTGCAGCTGTACAGAACTTCAGTTAGGCCACACTTAGAATATTGTGTGCAATTCTGGTCGCCACACTACCAGAAGGATGTGGAGGCTTTGGAGAGGGTACAGAAGAGGTTTACCAGGATGTTGCCTGGTCTGGAGGGCATTGACTATGAGGAGAGGTTGGATAAACTCGGATTGTTTTCACTGGAACGACAGAGGTGGAGGGGCGACATGATAGAGGTTTACAAAGTTATAAGCTGCATGGACAGAGTGGATAGTCAGAAGCTTTTTCCCAGGGTGGAAGAGTTAGTTACATGGGGACATAGGTTTAAGGTGAGAGGGGCAAAGTTTAGAGGGGATGTGCGAGGCAAGTTCTTTTCACAGAGGGTGGTGAGTGCCTGGAACTTGTTGCCGGGAGAGGTGGTGAAAGCAGGTACCATAGAGATGTTTAAGAGGCATCTTGACAAATACATGAATAGGATGGGTATAGGGCGGCGCAGTGGTTAGCACTGCAGCCTCACAGCTCCAGGGACCCGGGTTCAATTCTGGGTACTGTCTGTGCGGAGTTTGCAAGTTCTCCCTGTGTCTGCATGGGTTTCCTCCGGGTGCTCCGGTTTCCTCCCACCGCCAAAGACTTGCAGGTGATGGGTAAATTGGCTGTTATAAATTGCCCCTAGTGTAGGTAGGTGGTTGGGCATATGGGATTACTGTGGGATTAGTATAGATGGGTGGTTGTTGGTCGGCACAGACTCGGTGGGCCGAAAGGCCTGTTTCAGTGCTGTATCTCTAAATAAATAAATAAATAAATAAATAGAGGGATACGGACCCCGGAAGTGCAGAAGGTTTTAGTTTAGGCAGGCATCAAGATCGGCGCAGGCTTGGAGGGCCGAATGGCCTGTTCCTGTGCTGTACTGTTCTTTGCTCTTTGAGTATCTTTGCTGTATAGCACTGGGCTGAAGTACTGGTGCTAGGTCTGTTTGTAATGGTTGTGATGAGAACAACTTGAGCTAATGAATTAAGAATGTCACACAAGAAGCATAGCACATAACATTGGAAGTGTATTGATATGATTTTTTTTTTCTCAAGGGTATTAGTACTCATACCCAACGTACCCTCTAAATTTTTTTGTAGTGTGCTGCCGATTTGTTTAAGTGCACAGGCCCTTTTTTTTGCGTGGCTGCGTGTGCGTGGTAACTTAAAGGGGCCAACTTGTGCACAGTCTGTGTGGGAACTTTCGGGTTGTTGCGCGGCTGCACAGCTTAGAGGAAACATTGCTTATACACTAAATATGCCCAATTATAACACCGAATCCTAGCAACAGAACATTTGTAAGTGAGCACTTCAGGACTGGAGTTCTCTAGATAGGCAGTGGTCCAGCTATTTTTTTTAATCATGATGATTTTTTCGGATACTTTGTAACTTGGAACCCATCACAGATAACCCTGTTGTATCCATGTTTTCCCCTCAGAGGATTGGCTTCTTGTTGGCACCAAGCCAGGACATCTCCTCCTCTACAGGATCAAGAAGGAATTGGGTAAGTAGACCATTTTCAGCCTCAAGTTTGTATCATTTGAACAATATTTTCAGTTGATCTTGGTGTAGGATTCACTGCTGATTGTTGCTAAATGAGAGACTGAGAATTGCCAAATGTGGGCAAACCTGTTGCCTCATCTCAAATTCTTCCACCCAGACCATTCCTCTGCATAATGCTTTAGTGCGCTCTTTATTTGTAATTTACAAATCCAAGGAAAGCGTCAGTTAATATAAATTTTGTCATTAGAGGTTGCACTGTAATGAGACAATCTGCACCCAGAGAGTGCTGCAAAATATGTTTGTGGTCGTGATTCTTCACTCATTGTTTACAAACTATTAACACCAACAAAGCAGGAGATTAAAGTTGGATTGTTGGATTGAACTTCGCTGAGTAAAGCCAATCCAGTAATGCCGAACCCTAGAAAAAAACGTGTTGCCCAGAAAGTATGCTGTAGATCTGTGATCGGCTCCTGTTTCAGTCCAAAGTTCGAAGCTATCAATTGAACTGAATGGAGGTTCTCCGGGACACAAGAGGGTTCCTGATCCATGACATCACTGGTGTAGCCTGGAGGAGAGGCGATCCAAAATGGAATGTCTCCAATGTAATTTTAATTTTTGATATAGTAACAAGGATTTTTTATAATTGTATATATATTTGCCCAGTTACTCTGAATTCTTCATCTCAAATTGTGCCTACTCCCATAACCAATGACAGATCTATAACCACCAATACTTCACCCTGGTGTTCAATTGTTCAGAATACCATGTCCAAACTGTTGCAACCAAGGCAGGAGGGGTGCACTGTTAATTCAGTCCCACTTCTCCACAAGTCACAACATATCAATAAATGTTCCCACTTATCAAAACAGCCAATTAGATACTCCAGTTGTTCCCAGAATACAGCACACCAACCAGGTTTCATTAATAAACAACAAAATTATCAGTTTATTATAAACCAGGTCTTAACCAATAATGAAGTATATTTTATATGCGAATCGAAATATTAAAGCCCTGTTTTTTTTATATCCTAGCCCTCACGCACATATATCCAAAAACAGGGGAGAAAAAAAGGGATTTTTGTTTACAGCTATTGCAAAGGATTTTAAAAAAAAATTTGGACTGCAATGATCTGGAAGGAAGTTCTTTGTTTTGGCGAGGTGTCCCAAAGTCGAATAGTTGGCTGCCACTAGGAATCTTTCCAGGCGAGGTTGATGAACAGTCTGTTCGGGTAGGCGTTCAAAGAAATTCAACTACAGAAGGCTTCATATAGGTCTTCCATCAGGTGTGCAGCAACAGAGAGTTCAGTTCCACCACATTCGATGTAAAGTCCTTTTTAAAGATGCAAGGTTTCTGCAAACATTCAGGAATTCTCCAAAATACATGAGGCAACAGTACAACTTCATACAAGTTTTTTTATTTTCAAGAGCATGGATTCTTCAAAGAAAGGTCCTGGATGTTCTTCAGATCTCCAACAACTCCCTTTAGTCCAAAAAAAGAAGTTGGCTTTTAACAGTTCAAAGTGAAACTAACACAGTTCCTGGGTTCAGTCCCATGACGATCATAAATTCTGTCTTGTCACAACTCAAAATAGCTCTCGAGTCAAACCCCTTGTGGTGTTTACTTGATATCACATGTTTCCCTGCAAAATCTTGTTTACAGTTCATCTTTTGTTGAACTTCCTTTTTTAAAAAAAACACCCAAAGGTCAGCCTCTTCAGTTTTAAAATATAGATTCTAAGTTTTAAGAAAAATATATGAAAACTCTCGTAACAATGCAAACCAAATTTGCAGAGATAAATCTATAATCATGCTGCAGTTTAAAGAACATAGGATTCCATATCCTCCCACTGCTTGGAGTTTCTGCTCAAACTCATTTGCATATCACCAAATGCAAAATCTACCATGACCCAGCTCAATGGGCAGCATTTTAAAACATTGTTTTTAAAAAAAAAAGTTTTACTTTTTAAAGGTTTCTTATACTTGATTGGTAGCTTAGTGAAGCTGAAAATAGGTTTATCACAAAAAATAAGCATTTTTAATCAGTGGCAATCCACCACCTGTGAGTAACCCGATTTTAAATGATTAAAAATGACTTTTTAAAAAAAACATAGAGCTGTTTTCTGGTTATGTAGGGATATAGTTTTAGTAAATTTAAGAAAAGGTTTGCAGTTTCCTAGTAAATTTTAAATATATTTACCGTTTCTTAATTTCTAAAATTACATTCAAAAACTTTCAAAAGGTACCCAGTAGTCTCCTTGTGCCACAAAAAATCCGACTTTACTTCAGAACCGCCTCAACAACCTGCAAACGAATACGATAAGTGGAAATCCTCAATGGTGATCAATTCACTTTGGGGACTTGCTTAGTTGTGTGGGTAGGGACTGCTTCTAGTACAATATTTTAAAAGTAGAGCAAAAGAACACAGAAACTCAAGTTTCGCTGAATGCGATTTGCATTGAAAATTCTTCAAACTTTTGGTTATCCCAATATTTGGCAAATTGTGCAGAGAAAACCATAGAAATTGATAGGAAACTTCAGACCTTACTCGTCGACCAGGACCTAATCATTGGGGTAGGGATGAAATTGCAGATAGGCCTCAAAGATGTTAGATAAAATAGAGAGCTGAGAAATTGTTAGTATTGAAATATTTATATGTTTGAAATCTGATTTGTTGTGTAAGTCATTGCTTTCTTTAAACAGGTAGCAACAGATTTGAAGTCTTACTAGAAAAGTCTAACAAAAACTTTTCAAAGAAAATTCAACAGGTATGTGCAGCATCCCCTCTTTAAGTATTATCTAGGAGTTGGTGGTGGTGGTGCCTGTAGAGATGGTAAGATGTTGCGGTGATTGAACATTCCCCATTGCATCAATTAAGCTAGCCCATTTTTTCCTCTTCAATTCTTTGCCCTTTCCTCTGAAAACAGTGCCTAACTCTGGTGTATTTATTCACTGGAGCCATCTGGAATTCTTGTCACTGATGTACAAAGGTAACTGAATACCAGATAATTTCAATTACTCAACTTTGCATTAAGTGGAGTAGACTGCACAAATCTCTGTTAAATGCTGCCTGAAGCTGCTTCCTACTTAGATATGTTTCATCACTAAATTTTCTGATAGTTTTTGTTCATAAAGATTCTGTATGTTGCTGCAGCATAGATTCCTTGAAGCTAGATGCTTTTACTCCTGGCGTTTATTTGTGCGTGAACCATGGCAGTGAGTAAAGTGGGGTGGTTGTTGCACTCCACAGCAAAGGCTGATCCTGTCTTCGCTCAATATGCACACATTTTCTTACAGTTGACAGCAATTAGAAGCTGCCATTCTGGTTGATTTTATTCTTTTCTTAGCTTGGCACATAGAGCATTTCTAGACCCTTACCCCACCTAAATCAGCTAAATTAGCACAGACTAAAGGTCACACCTCAGACCTTCATGCCTGTATGGCTCAGCCACTCACTCAACAAACTTGCTGAGATACTTGTTTTTTTTTTTTGATAGCGCTTACAAGTGTGTGGTTTCCTTTTATTTAGCTTAATAATTACAAGTGATGGGCCCATACCAAATATGACATGTTGACATCCCAACATGCTGCACAGCACCACGATTAAAGTTTGCTTTGTGCTTGTGATTTCTATCATAGCATGCCCTAAATCTTTCCAAAAGAGTTGTATTTTCACAAAAGAAGAATCTGCTGACAGGCAGATGATTCAGAGGTGGACACTTGTCTGCCTGTTTAGCTGAGGAATCATGCAGGAAGGACTTTGGATAAAAATGAAATGTTGATTTTATGACCTGGAGCTTCCTGACAATTCCTTCTGCCAATCCACTACTGCTTCAATTTTAAAGTCCTTGCCCTCATATTAAAATCCTTCCACGGCCTCGTCCTCCCTATCTATGTAACCTCCTATAACCCTTCGAGAATTCTGCGTTCTTCCATTTCTGGCCTCGGGATTCCCCCACTTCTTTTGCCCTACGATTGAAAGCTGTATCTTCAGCTGTCAAGACCCTAAGCTCTGGAATTCCCTCCCTCCCCTTTAAGTTGCTGCATAAATATACCTCTATGACCAAGCATTGGTGTTAATGTTTGTGTGATTACATTCCTGTGAAGTAGCTTGGGATGTTTTAAAGGCATTAGATAAATGCAAGTTGTCGCTGTTGACTCCCATGGTTGGGACGAGTTTCATTTATCTATGCATCTTTTAGTACGGGAACACCACACTGGGAGGAGGGAGATTTGATTTTTTTTTCTCCCCTACATACAAACCGTGGTGCAGTGGTTAGCACTGCAGCCTCACAGCTGCAGGGACCCGGGTTCGATTCTGGGTACTGCCTGTGTGGAGTTTGCAAGTTCTCCCTGTGTCTGCGTGGGTTTTCTCCGGGTGCTGCGGTTTCCTCCCACAAGCCAAAAGACTTGCAGGTTGGTAGGTAAATTGGCCATTATAAATTGTCACTAGTATAGGTAGGTGGTAGGGAAATATAGGGACAGGTGGGGATATTTGGTAGGAATATGGGATTAGTGTAGGATTAGTATAAATGGGTGGTTGATGGTCGGCACAGACTCGGTGGGCTGAAGGGCCTGTTTCAGTGCTGTATCTCTAATCTAATCTAAAACATGCGAATTAGGAGCAGGTGTAGGCCACTTGGCACCTTGAGCCTGCTCCGCCATTCAATAAGATCATGGCTGATCTGCTTGTAACCTCGACTCCATATTCCCGCCTATCCCCGATAACCTTTCACCCCCTTGCTTATCAAGAATCTGTCTACCTCTGCCTTAAAAATATTCAAAGACTCACTTTCACTGCCTTTTGAGGAAGAGAGTTCCAAAGATTCATGACCATTTGAGAGAAAAAATTTCTCCTCATCTGTCTTAAATGGGGAATCCCTTATTTTTAAACGGTGACCCGTAGTTCTAGATTCTCCCGCAAGAGGAAACATCCTTTCCACATCCACCCTGTAAAGACCCCTCAGAATCTTGTATGTTTCAATCAAGTCGCCTCTTACTCTTCTAAATTGCGGTGGATACAAACCTAGCTTGTCCATCCTTTCCTGATAAGACAACCCGCCCTTTCCAGGTATTAGTCTAGTAAACCTTCTCTGAACTGTTTCCAACGCATTTGTATCCTTCCTTAAATATGGAGACCAGTACTGTACACAGTACACCAGGAGTGGTCTCACCAATGCCCTGTACAGCTGAAGCATAACCTCCCTACCTTTATATTCAATTCCCCTTGCTATAAATGATAAAATTCTATTAGCTTTCCTAATTACTTGCTGTACCTGCATTCTAACCTTTTGCGAGTCATGCACTAGGACACCCAGATTCCCCTGCATCTCTGAGCTCTGCAATCTCTCCCCATTTAGATAATATGCTTTTTTTTTCATCCTGCCAAAATGGACAGTTTCACATTTTCGCACATTATGCTCCATTTGCCAGATCTTTGCCCACTCACTTAACCTTTCTATATCCCTTTGTAGCCTTGTTATAGAGCACAGAAACAGGCCCTTCGGCCCATCGTTTACTTACCAGCCATCAAGCACCTATCTATTCTAATCCTATTTTTCAGCACTTGGCCCGTAGTCTTGCATGCTATGGCGTTTCAAGTGCTCATCTAAATACTTCTTAAATGTTGTGAGGGTTCCTGCCTCTACCACCCCTTCAGGCAGTGTGTTCCAGATTCCATCCACCCTCTGGGTGAAAAATATTTTTCTCAAATCCCTTCTAAACCTCCTGCCCCTTACCTTAAATGTCCCCTGGTTATTGAGACCCCCGCTAAGGGAAAAAGTTTCTTCCTATCTATGCCCCTCATAATTTTGTCTACCTTTATCAGGTCCCCCCTCAGCCTCCTCTGCTCTAAGGAAAACAACACTAGCCTATCCAGTCACTCTTCATAGCTGAAATGCTCCAGCCCAGGCAACATTCCTGGTGAATCTTCTGCACCCTCTCCAGTGCAATCACGTCCTTCCTATAGTGTAGCAACCAGAACTGTACACAGTACTCCAGCTGTGGCCTAACTAGTGTTTTATACAGCTCCATCATAACCTCCCTGCTCTTATATTCTATGCTACACTAATAAAGACAAGTATACCATATGCGTTCCTAACCACCTTATCTACCTGTGCTGCTGCCTTCAGTGATCTATGGACAAGTACACCAAGGTCCTTCTGACCCTATGTACTTCCTAGGGTCCTACCATCCATTGTATATTCCCTTGCCTTGTTAGTCCTCCCAAAAGGTATCACCTCACACTTCTCAGGATTAAATTCCATTTGCCACTACTCTGCCCATCTTCCCAGCTCATTATTATTGTCCTGTAACCTAAGACTTTCCTCCTCACTATTTATGACGCCACCAATTTTTGTGTCATTTGCGAACTTACTGATCATACCTGCTATGTTCATGTCTAAATCATTAATGTAAACTACAAAGAGCAAGGGTCCCAGCACAGATCGCTGCGGTACACCACTGGTCACAGACTTCCAATCGCAAAAACAACCCTCAATCATCACCCTCTGTCTCCTGCTACTAAGCCAATTTTGGATCCAGTTTGCCAAATTGCTCTGGATTCCATGGGCTCTTACTTTGACAATCTCCCATGCGGGACCTTATCTTTACTGAAGTCCATGTAGACTACCCTCATCTATACACCTAGTCACCTCCTCGAAAAATTCAATCAAATTTGTTAGACATGATCTCCCCCTGACAAAGCCATGTTGACTATCCTTGACTAATCCCTGCCTCTCCAAGTGGAGATAAATCCTGTCCCTCAGAATTTTTTCCAATAGTTTCCCTACCACTGGCCTGTAATTACCTGGTGTATCCTTGCTACCATTGAATAATGGTACCACATTCGCTGTCGTCCAGTCCTCTGGCACTTTTCCTGTGGCCAGAGAGGATTTGAAAATTTGTGTCAGTGCTCCTGCAATCTCCTCCCTTGTCTCTCATTGCAGCCTGGGCACATCTCATCTGGGCCTGGGGATTTATCCACTTTTAAGCCCACTAAAACTGCTAATACCTCCTCCCTTTCAATGCTAATTTGTTCAAGGATATCACAATCCCCCTCCCTGATCTCTACACCTACATCGTTCTTCTCCATCTTGAACACAGATGAAAAGTAATCATTTAAAACCTCACCTACATCCTTCTACTCCACACACATATTGCCACTTTGGTCCCTAATGGGCCCTACTCTTTCCCTGCTTACCCTCTTGCCCTTAATATACTTATAAAACGTCTTGGGATTTTCCTTTATGCCCATCTGTGTTTTTTCATGCCCCCTCTTCGCTTTTTTAAATACCCCTCTACACTTTCTATACTCCTGTAGGGCCTCCGCTGTTTTCCGCCCTCTGAATCTGCCATAAGCGTTCTTTTTTTTTTCCTTATCCAATCCTCTATATCCCTTGACATTCAGGGTTCCCTGGACTTGTTGGTCCTACCCTTCACCTTTACGGGAACATGTTGGCCCTGAACTCTCACTATTTCCTTTTTGAATGACTCCTACTGGTCTGATGTAGAGGTGGTTGAGCTAACACTGAATGGAGCCTCATTGTTCCAGTCTGCAGAGCTAATTTCACACAGCTGCTCTAT
The DNA here is from genome assembly GCF_036365525.1 of Heterodontus francisci. Taxonomy (NCBI): domain Eukaryota; kingdom Metazoa; phylum Chordata; class Chondrichthyes; order Heterodontiformes; family Heterodontidae; genus Heterodontus; species Heterodontus francisci. The sequence continues at coordinate 111,702,210 of NC_090379.1, forward strand.
TATTCTCTGAAATGATATAATTTCCATATTGGAGGAACCAATTATTATGGTTTAGAACATGAAAGGATTAAATTTTTTTTGGATTGCCCTTAGAGATGATGCTAATGTTCCTCTCTTGAGACAATTGCTACCCTCTTTCACTGCCACTCACTAACAATGTTATTACATGGCCCGTATGTTTCCCTGTCTCATTTTGTACATTAGTTGTATGAGGACCTTCCCTCTTTTGAATGTCTAATTCTTTTGTTGACATTTTCTGAAGGCCTGCAGTTGGCTGAAGTTCCTTCTTAATTTTCAAGCAGTTTTGCTCCATGTTGCTTGTTTGACCATCAGTACATCATACGTGAATCCTTCCCATCCATTTGCTTGACCATTTTGTCAGTTGTTTCATTTCTTCATGCTACATTTCACATGTCTCCTGTTTTCTCCAATTACATTAGAATTCTGAATATGATTAGCTCAGTACAGGTCAATGATTAAGAATACCTGATGTATGATTTAATGGTATTACTCCATACTGAAATGTGTTTTTGTGTGTTTTATTTTGTCTTCTAGCTGTATGTTGTATCCCAGTTTAAAATACTGATTTCTCTCTTGGGTAAGTGAAAGCAAATTGCCAAGGTTTTACCTGTCTGAACACAACAGTAACTTTTCTAACCAGTGAAATAGTTTAGAGAAATTAGCTGCTTATATTACTAGCTAATTATAGCACTTAAAAAAAAAAAAAAAAGTTAGGCAAGTGGTCCCTATTAATTGTATGTAGGTGGTGGTCATCAAGTGGGGATTCACTTGAGCACCTATAAAAATACAGACTAAAACTCTGGTTGTTGGGTTAGGAGGTTTTTGCTTGTGATGTGTAACGCCAAATAAGTATAAAAGTGTGTAACGATTAGCTCCAGTTTGATCCTTCACCAACTGGCTTTCTGGAGTAGAACAGTCCCCTCCTTTATAAAAGTCCATTGCATTATTGTCTGATGGATTTAATTAGGTTTTCTGTTAAATTTGACCATTTTGGTGCTGTAACTATTTTGTCAATATTTTCTTGCACGAAAATAGCAGTGATTGCCTTGGTGATTTGTTTCAAATTGTCAGAATGGAAAGATCCATTGTGTCACAATATAAACCAGCAAATAATTTGCTGGTTTATATTGTGACACAATGGATCTTTCCATTCTGACAATTTGAAACAAATCACCAAGGCAATCACTGCTATTTTCGTGCAGGAAAATATTGACAAAATAGTTACAGCACCAAAATGGTCAAATTATAGTATAATTTGCTGCTTCAGAGTTAGGTTTTTATTTCTCTACTCCCCCTCCCCACCCAAAGATTGTTCTCCTCAGAATCATATTCAGCTACTGTTGGTAAGTAGGGGTTAAGGAATGAGAGGCAGAATTGGGAACCAGGACTGCTGTAAGGGAAGTCCAAGAGAAAAGCTGTGATGGCTTTCACTGAGATGAGCGTAGACAAGCTGGAGTGTAGTTTGGAGACCTCATGTTTAAGTCAAGTAAGATGACATGGTGTAATGCATTATTCTGTTGTGTTATGAAGATAAATTCTGTTGATTGAACCAAATGAATTTGATCGCAATTAGGACTCTATGTTGACGTTACTGTGGAATAAAGCAGCTTAACAATTGAAACATCTTTTCAATCACCTCACCCTATGTTAACTTGGTCAAAGATAAAGGACAGTTTAAAACAAAATCCATTAAAGTATGCCACACAAGCAGCTTGTAGGAGCAACTGATGCTACCCGAGAATGTATCTATGACAAACCTGTATTCATGACAGGAATGTGAACAAGAAGAGGAAGGTGAAACTTGTGCATCAAACATTGCCTTCATTGCAAAGTGACCAGCAGTATCTAAAGATAGTAGAATTCTTGTATAACTTACTATTTACATGTGTGTATGTTTTTGGTCTGATTGGCTATTTGTGTTGTGCATTCTGGAATAATGCATAGTTGTGCTTAGCAGAGCTCAGAGGCATTAGCTCAGGCAGGCTATTAGTTGCTGTTTGTCCATGGAAACAGATGCAGTAAGTGATTTTGATGTTTCAAAACAGCTTATGTAGCACCTTTAAAATCAGAAAACATGTCCCAAGGCACTTCACAGGAGCATTATAAAATGAAATATGGCACTGAGTCACATAGGAGGTATTAGGTCAGATGATCAAAAGCTTGGTCCAAGAATTAGGTTTTAAGGAGTATCTTAAAGGAGGAAAGCGAGCTATAGAGGCAGAGAGGTGTAGGGAGGGATTTTCAAAATTAGGGCCTAGCGAAACTGAAGGCATGGCCACTAATGGTGGAGCGATTAAAATCGGGGATGCTCAAGAGGCCAGAATTAAATAAGCGCAGATGTCTTTGGGGGGGGGGGCGGGTGTTGTGGGGCTGAAGGAGATTATAGAGATATGGAGGGATGAGGCCATGGAGGGATTTGAAAACAAGGAAGAGAATTTTAAAATCAAGTCATTGCTTGATCAGGTGTCAGTGAGCACAGGGGAGATAGGTGATCTGGACTTGGTGCGAGTTAAGACAGGAGCAGCAGATTTTTGGATGACGTCAAGTTTCAGGAGGGTAGAATGTGGGAGACCAGCCAGAAATGCATTGGAGTAGTCAAGTTTAGAGGTAACAAAGACATGAATGAGGGTTTCAGCAGTAGATGCGCTGAGATAGGGACGATGTTATGGAGATGGGAAGCGGTCTTGGTGATGGCGTGAATATGTGGCTGGAAGCTCATCTCTGGGTCAGATGTGACACCAAGGTTGCGAACTGACTGACTGATTTAGTCTCAGACTGTTGCCCAGGAGAGGGATGGAGTCGGTAGCTAGGGAACGGAGTTTGAAGCGGGTCACATCGTTGTCTTCAATCTTCTCAATATTTAATTGGAGGAAATTTCTGCTCATCCAGATAATTTATTAACAGTGGAGGAATCGAGCAAGGTGGTGAGATAGAAATGGGTGTAGTCAGTGTACATGTGGGAACTAATGCTTTGTTTTCGGATGATGTTGCCGATGAGCAGCTTAAAGATTAGAAATAGGGGGCCAAAGATAGATCAATGGGGGACACCAGAGGTAACGGTGAAGGAGCAGGAAGAGAAGCCATTGCAAATGATTCCCTGGCTACGAATAGCTAAGAATGGAACTAGGTGAGAGCAGTCTCACCCAGCTGGAGAACGGTGGAGAGACATTGGAAGAGGATGGTGTGGTCAGACAAGTCGAGAAGGTGAGGAAGAAAAGTTTATCTTTGTCACAGTTACGTAGGATGTCATTTGTGACTTTGAGAGCTGTTTTGGTACTCTGGCAAGGGCAGAAACCTGATTGGAGGATTATAACATGGAGTTTTGGGAAAGATGGGCACAGATTTGGAATGTGACTACACGTTCAAGGACTTTAAAGAGGAAAGGGAGGTTGGAGATGGGCCGGTAGACTGCAAGATGATGTGGTGAAGGGTTGTTTTTTTGAGGAGAGGGGTTATGATGGCAAATTTAAAGGAGATTTAAAGGTTACTTATAAAGAGTGTGTGTAAAGGAATAGTGTGGCGCATGCTGGGTGCGGTGATAGAGCAGATTATTAAGGAGGGTGCAATGATGAAGTATCTGCTCTGGGTATGATGAAGGAGCAGGTTATTAAGGAGGATGCAGCGATGGAATGTGCATTCTGAATATGATGAAGGAGCAGATGATTAAGAAGGATGCAGTGATGGAGTATCTGCTCTTGTTATGATGAAGGAGCAGGTTATTGAGGATGGAGTATCTGCTCTGTATATGATAAAGAAGCAGGTTATTGAGGAGTATGCAGTGAAGAAATATTCTGAGTATGATGATGGAACAATCTCTTCTTCGCAAGCGATTGTAGTGCTGAAATATGCAGCTTGAGTGCAGTGCTGAAGCCCCTGCATGCAGTGAATGTGCTGATCGAGCAAGTGTCAGTTATCAGCAAGATAAAAGTGGGCTTTGCATGTACATTGGATATAACAATGGAGTATTTATGTGCATCTGGTTAAGATTTGAACTTATTTTGATTCTGTTCTCAGTTGGTTTAAGTTCTATGGATTAAATATTGTTTTTATCAATTGCAAACCTTTTGAAACATTTGTGCAAAGTTACTGAGTGCTTAATTCTGCTGTAATATTCCAGGATGTTCTATGCACTGGGAAAGTGAGACCTCATTGTTATAGTGTATTTTATACTGCCAGTGGCTTGAAGCTGCATTATATGCCATGCATGGAATATTAATCTTCATGTTCCATTCATGTATCGCCTACTGTTCCATGTCATGTATAAAATGTCAGTGTATAAAATTGCATGGGGCCAAGTGTGTTGTCTTTGCAGTTCCCATCTCCGTTGCTTAGTGAAAATTTTAAAAACTGCACCATACATTAACCCAATGATCTGTGCACAGTGTGGTATGGTTTTGTTAAATAAGCCTTACAAAGCTGAATATTCTTAAATGAGCAAGATAGAATCACGGAATTGTGCAACACAAGAGGAAGCCATTCTGCTCATCAGACCTGTGTTGGCTCTTTGAAAGAGCTATCCAATTAGACCAATTCCCCTGCTGTTTGCCCCATAGTCCTGCAAATGTTTCCTTTTCGAGGAGAGATCCAGTTCCTTTTTGAAAATTACTATAGAATCTGCTTCCACTACCCTTTCAGATAATGCATTCCAGCTCATTTAACTCACTGCTGTTATGACTGTCTTTTTCTAGTTCCACTACCTCCACTGGCCACAACATAAATTTAAATAGTTGTTTGGTAGTACAGAACTTAAATATTGCTGAAAATAGAGACATGTTGTTGAAGCTTTTCATCTTGCACTCATCTGTACAATCCGCACGAATACCAATGTAAGGGAAAACAACAACTTTAAACAGCATGAGAGGAGAGTGCTGATTGGTTGGCAAGTGAACTCTGGTAGAGGTGTTGCCATGGCGAATGCACCAGTTTATGGTGACTGACAGTTAACTGCCAAGCTTTGTTTGAAATTTAAAGCAGGCAACTTTCCTCGGGCATGCCTCGACCAGAGTCATGAACCAGCGAATGGCTGTCACCTATTTTGTTTAGCTGAAACAGGCGCAATGTTTGTACATGTTCTTTCTGTCTGCAAAGAACAGGGCCCTGTGTCTTAATATATATATATATGTTATATAGCTTCCAGTATGTGCAAATGTGCCACACTGCGAGCCCTACTGACCATCTTCAGTTGGTTGTCAGCATAATTCTTAGCACACTGAGGATTATTTAGCAAATGTTGTCCAACCGCAGAATCACATCTAATGTTGGACACTGTGTTTCGTGTGTATGCACGGGCTGGTTGGGTATGACCTGTACCTTGCCCGTTGAGAACTGTGGAAGGGACATATTGTTTGATGTGATCCACCAGTCTTTGGGACATACGGCCTATATACCTAGCATCACATTGGCATTGAAATTCATATATTGCATTACTCATTTGTGTGATAGGCAGGACGTCTTTTTGGCTTGACTGCAACATCCTGTTAGTGGCGAGCACTACGTGTTGCTACTGCATAGCAGCTTGAAACACCTAGCTTCACCTGTTGCTCAAATTTTTGCAATATATTACCCTTCCAGGGTAACTTGAGGTAGACTGGGCACTTTTCAGGGCCGAAAATGACGACCTTAGGCCCGTTCATAATTACGCTGACAACCAATTTAAGATTGTCCTGATGAGTGCAAGACGAAAAGTTTCGACAACATGTCTCTATTTTCAACAATATATTTAAATGTTTTAGCCAGTTACTGATACGGCCAATTTTCTTTTTCTATATTAATTTCAGAATAAAAATCCACCTTTCTTTCATAAACAAAATTAATAATTTTGATTATAAAACCAGACTTATTCAATAAAGATGCAAAGCTTATTAACACACAGGTTGAAATAGGAAAGTATAAGTATATTCCTTTTTTAAAAAACCCAACACACACGCACACACCGCTTAAAGAAAAAAATAAAGACGTTTCCTCTACAGAGATCAACTTTACAAAAACAACAATTATTTGGCCAAAGTATTTTTAATTCTTGAAGCGAAAAGGGATAAGATATGAAATGTTCCCGATGACTTTTGGTCTGGCATCCGGATAGAGGTAGATGGGTGTCACCAGGCACATGTGGTTGTCAGTGGGATCTTTTCAGAAGCAGTTTGTTAAGGAGATGTCGCGAGGAGGTCTTGCAGGCCTTTTGGGAGAATTACTGCATCAGTGGGTTCAGCTATTTCACTGGATTCACAGAATCGTTACAGTGCAGAAGGAGGTCATTTGGCTCATAGTGTCTGCACTGGCTCTCCGAAAGAGCAGTTCCCTCAGTTCCATTTCCCTGCCTTCTCCCCTTAACTCTGCACATTCTTCCTTTTCATATAATTGTCTAATTCCTTTTTGAATGTCTCAATTGAACATGTCTTCACCACGTTCTCGGGCAGCGTATTCCAGACCTTAAACACTTGCTGCGTGAAAAGGTTTTCCACATGTCACTTTTTGCTCCTCTTACCAAATACTTTAAATCTGTGCCCTCTCATTCTTGATCCTTTCACAAGTGGGAACAGTTTCTCTCCATCTACTCTGTCCAGACCCCTCATGATTTTGCATCCCTGTACCAAATCACCTCCGCCTTCTCCAAGAAAAACAGTCCTAACTTCTCCCATCAGTCTTCATAACTGAAGTTCTTCATCCCTGGAATCATTCTTGTGAATCTTTTCTGTGCTCTCTTTAATGCCTTCACATCTTTCCGAAAGTGTGCCACCCAGAACTGGGCGCAATACTCCAGCAGAGGCCGAACTAGTGTCTTGTACAAGTTCAACATATATTCCTTGCTCTTGTACTCTATGCCCTATTAATAAAGCCCAGGACACTGTATGCTTTATTGATTGCTCTCTCAACCTGTCCTGCCACCTTCAATGACTTATGCATATATACACCCAGGTCCCTCTGCTCCTGCACCCCTTTTAGAATTATACCCTTTATTCTATATTGTCTCTCCATGTTCTTCCTACCAAAATGAATCACTTCACATTTCTCTGCGTTGAACTTCATCTGCCACCTGTCTGCCCATTCCGCCAACTTGTGCATGTCCTTTTGAAGTTCTACACTATCCTCCTCACAGTTCACAATGCTTCCAAGTTTTGTATTATCTGCAAACTTTGAAATTGTGCCCTGTACACCAAAGTCTGGATCATTAATATATATCAGGAAAAGTGAGGGTTCCAACACTGATCCCTGGGGAGCTCCACTACAAACCTTTCTCCAGCCCGAAATACATCTATTAACCATTACTCTTTGTTTCCTGTCACTCAGCCAATTTCGTATCCACGTTGCTACCGTCCCTTTTATTCTAAGAGCTACAAGTTTGCTCACAAGTCTGTTGTGTGGCACTGTATCAAATGTCTTTTGAAAGTCCATGTACACCACATCAGCAGCATCGCCCTCATCAACCCTCTCTGTTACCTCCTCAAAAAACTCCAGCACGTTAGTTAAATATGGTTTTCCCTTCAGAAATCCATGCTGATTTCCTTAATTAACTTGCCTTTGTCCATGTGACTATTGATTTTGTCCCAAATTATTTTTTCTAGAAGTTTTCCCACCACCGAAGTTAAACTGACTGGCCTGTAGTTGCTGGGCTTATCTTTACACCCTTTTTTGAACAACGGTGTAACATTTTCAATTCTCCAGTCCTCTGGCACCAGTGCTGAGTCTAAGGAAGACTGGAAAATTATGGCCAATGTCTCTGCGATTTCCATCCTCGCTTTCCTCGGTATCCTTGGATACATCTCATCTGGTCCTGGTGCTTCATCCACTTTAAGTCCAGACAGCCTAGCTAATACTTCTTTATCAATTTTAAACCCCTCTAGTGTCTGACCTACCTCCTCTTTCAACATTACTTGGGTTGCATCTTCTTCCTTGGTAAAGACAGATGCAAAGTATTCATTTAATACCCCAGCTATGCCCTCTGTCTCCATGTATCAATCCCCTTTCTGGTCCCTAATTGGCCCCACTCCTCTTTTTACCATCCTTTTTCTATTTAATTGCCCTTGGAGAACTTTGGGATTTCCTTTAATGCTAGCTGCTAGTCTCTCTTCATGCTCTCTCTTTGCTTCTCTTTGTTTTTTCACTTCCCCTCTGGACCTTCTATATTCAGCCTGGTTCTCAAATAGTCTTTTCTACCTGACATCTGTCATAAGCACACTTTTTCTTCATTATCTTAATCTCTACTTCTTTTGTCATCCAGGGAGCTCTGGATTAGTTTGCTCTACTTTTCCCCTTCGAGGGAACATACCTTGACTGTGCCTGAACTATCTCTTCTTTGAAGGTAGCCCATTGTTCATCTACTGGTTCTCCTACCAGCTTTTGACTCCAATTTATTCGCCCCAGCTCCATTCTTACCCCATTGAAGTTGGCCTTCCCCCAGTTAATTATTCTTACCCTGGATTGCTCTTTGTCCTTTTCCATAGTCAGCCTAAACCTTGTGATACAATGATCTCTATCCCCTAAATGCTCTCTGACTGATATTTGATCCACTTGGCCCACCTCATTCCCAAGAAATAGGTCTAGCAGTGCCTCCTTTCTCGTTGGTCTAGCAACATACTGTAGTAGAAATTTTTCCTGAACACACTCTTAAGAACTCTTGCCTCTCACTGTCCTTTAAACAACTATTATCCCAGTCCATGTTTGGATAATTAAAGTCCCCCATTATAACTACCCTATAATTTTTGCACCTCTCTAATTATCTTGCAAATTTGTTCCTCCACATCCTTCTGACTATCTGGTGGTCTATAGACAACACTGAGCCATGTAACTGCACCTTTTTTGTTCTTTAGCTCTAGCCAAATTGATTCTGTCCTGGGCCCCTCTGGGACATCCTTTTTCTCCAGTACTGCAATGCTCTTCTTAATCAATGCCACCACCCGTCCCCCTTTTTTTCCCTTTTTTATCTTTCCTGAACACCTCCAATAATATTTAACATCCAGTGCTGTCTGTCTTTGAGCCAGGTCTCTGTTATAGCCACAACATCATATTTCCACATGGCAATCTGTGCCTGTACCCCACCGGTCTTACTAACCACACTCCATGCATTCACTTAGATGCATATTAACCCTGATTCAGACTTGATTACTTTCTTCCTTACACTGACCCCATCGAATAATTTACTATTCCCTACTCTCATGCTATCTTCCCCAGTATTCTGTGTACCTTGGTATTCCTACCTGATACATGCGCCTGGTTCCCACACCCCTGACATGTTACCAGTTTTGCTTCCCTCCAATCTGAGTTCCCTCTCAGGTTCCCATCCCCCTGACAATTTAATTTAAACCCTCCTCAACAGCACTAGCAAATCTCCCTGCGAGGGCATTAGTCCCAGTCTTGCTAAGATGCAACCCGTCCATCTTGTACAGGTCCTACCTGTCCCAGAAGCGGTCCCAATGTGTCAGAAATCTGATGCCCTCCCTCCTACATCAGTTCTCCAGCCACATGTTCAGTTGCTCAATTCTATTCCTTTACTCACTTACACATGGGACTGGGAGTAATCCTGAGATTAATGCTTTTGAGGTCCTGCTTTGTAATCTCCTTCCTAGCTCCCTAAATTCTGCTTTCAGGAACTCATCCCCCTTCATATCTATGTCATTGGTACCAATGTGGACCATGATCTGTGGCTGTTCATCCCCCCCCCCCCCCCCCGCAGAAGAATGTCCTGCAGCTGCTCCGTGACACCCTTGACCCTGGCACCCGGGAGGTAACAGACCATCCTGGAGTCACGTTTACTGCTGCAGAAATGCCTATCTATTCTCCTAACTAACAAATCCCCTATCATTACTGCTCTTCCACTCTTCTTCCTCCCCTCCTGTGCAGCTGAGCCAACTGTGGTGCCACAAACTTGGCTCTGACTACACTCCTGTGAGGAACCATCACCCTCACCAGTATCCAAAATGAAGAACTGATTAGCAAGTGAGATCATATCAGGGTTCTCCTGCACTACCTGCCTGGTTCTCTTAGACTGCCTGGCGGTCACCCATTCCCTAACTATTTGCATGACCACCTCCCTAAACGTGCTATCCATGTAGTCCTCCGCTCGCAGATGCACAATAGTGACTCTAGCCACCGCTCGAGTTCCGAAACCCTGAGCTCAAGCTTCTGCAGCTGGTGACACTTCTTGCAGATGTGTCTGTCTGGGACACATGTGCCCATGACTTCCCACCTGCCACAGGCTGTACATTCCACTCGGCAGAGCTGCCCTGCCATACCTTAACTTTATAGACTATTTATTATAAGTAGAATAGCTTACCAGGTACTCAGAAGATTTTTCAACACAGGTGGAAAAGGATGAGTTGGTTGGCTTTTTTGGCAGGATACACGTCAACTGAACTTCAAACAATATCCAAAAATGAAACCAACCCCGGACATCTATAAACCCAGATATTTGATTTCTCTGTAAACAATTCTGACTACTCTGTAAACCACAAGCTTCTAGAACATGGATACATAATCTAACATGGAAGGTTCGTCCCTCTGTTCTGAAAACCTTTGGTTAGTTTTAGAAGACCTCTTGCATCATGTCGATAAACTAATTCAAAAGGACTAAAACCAGTAGATTCATTAGGTGAATCCCGGGTGGCAAACAAAAGAAATTCCTGCCCTTTGTCCTAATCATGACAGTATGCCCTGATCATCGTTTTGAGAGTCTGATGGTACCATTCTAAAGTCCCTTGGGTTGTGGGTGGAATGCTGAGGACTGTAACTGTGTTGCACCCAGACTACTCGTAACTTCCTGAAAAAATTTAGACATAACATTGTAACCATGATCCAACTGGATCTTAATCGGTAATCCATATCGAGTGAAGAACTGGGTTAACTTCTCTACCACGACCATGGCAGAAATTGTTCTCCAGGGAATGGCCTCTGGGAACCAAGTAGCCATATCCATAATAGTGAGTTAAACACTAAAATAAAAGCAAAGTACTACGGATGCTGGAAATCTGAAACAAAAACAAGAAATGCTGGAATCACTCAGCCGGTCTGGCAGCATCTGTGGAAAGAGAAGCAGAGTTAACTCTGCTTCTCTTTCCACAGATGCTGCCAGACCTGCTGAGTGATTCCAGCATTTCTTGTTTTTGTTCCATAATAGTGAGTATATATTGATGTCCCACTTTTGTTTTTGATAAAGTTCCCACACGGTCTACCAGCACCCTAGTAAATGGTTCCCCAAAAACTGGTATGGGAATTAGAGGTGCCAGTTTTATTGCAGATTGCAACTTTCCCACAATCTGGTACATATGGCATGTTTTGCAAAACTGCACCACGTCCTTGTGAAGATCTGGTCAGTAAAAATGTCGACTTATATGTGCTTGGGTCTTCCAGATCCCTACATGTCCCGCCATAGGAGTTTCATGGGCTCTCCTTAATATTTGCTGGCGATACTTGGGTGGTACCACTATCTGGTGAACCACTGTCCATTCTTCGTCCACAGGTCTATGAGGACGTCTCCGCTTCCTCATCAGAATCCCATTTTTATTATAGAAGCCTTCCGGAACTCCCTCTGTCTAGGCTTCGGTTTGAGCAGATTGAGCCATTTTACTTGACTGTGGATCACTTTGCTGAGCCTCGATCAGAGAACATTTAATGAACATTTCCTTCGGCTTATCCAAATCCCCCCAAAAAGTTTCAGATAGCCAAACGTCTGTCTGTGGTGCCAGTTTGATCTCTGGCGATGGAACTTGTTTAGCCATTGCTCGGGTCGTTGCATATGAAGGAAAGAATTCCTGGAACCCTTTCCTGCAACTTCTCTGTCTCCTTGACTTTACTTGGTCTTTCTATGACTACTGGAGAAACTACTACCTTTGCTCCAGCCAAATCATTCTCCAGGAGTAGGTCAAGTCCATCTACAAGCAAACTATGGACAGCTCCTACAGTTACCGTTCCAGCCATTAGGTCACACTCCAGGTGCACATGATACAAAGGTTCGGGTATATACTACCCACCGATACTGTTCACTAAAGCCTTGGCATTCAGTGCACTCTCTGGTGGAAAAGAGTTCCCCTGCAAAAGAGTTTGGGTGGCTCCTGTATCCCTAGTTATAACTATAGGTTTACCTGCCTCACTTGAGGGATAGGGAGTTACTTTTCCTTTTGAAAAGAATTCCCTGTAGCTCTCGGGTATCTTGTTCACCTTCCCCACGCTCTCAGCGGTGTTTATACTTGACTTTCCGGATGCAGTCAGTGCTACAACTTGGTTCTTGTACTATCGGTCAGGGCCCCTTTCTTTGCGTTGGCCTTGTGTACCCCATTAAGTCCCGTGGGTTTACTCCGTAACTTCCATCAATCCACACGAAGGTATCCACCTTGTGGCCGTGGCTTTTGGACCTCACTTTCATCCTCAGCATCTTCCTTTCTGGCCTGAGGAAGAGATCCCTGACATTCCTTCTTGTCCCTGGCTTCTTGCTTTCCTTTCACCCTCCCATCTTCTATCCTTCTTGAGTTTGTGGGGGTGACAGTAAAAGGGTTTGGGCTTGTGGACAAGCTTGTAATCATCAGCCATCTCAGCTGCCTGTCTGGCCTTTGAAACCTTCTGGTTCTCTACGTGGGTTCTTACTAATGGAGGGAGTGAATTTTTTTTAAATTCTTCCAGGAGAACTATTTCTCTAAAGGTCTCATACGTGCCTCTACCTTTAGTGCCCGCATCCAATGATCACAGCTAATTTGCTTTACCCGCTCAGATTCTATACGTTTGTGCAGGCTGTTTCCGGAGGTTCTGAAATTTCTGCCCGTAAGCTTCAGGGACCAATTCATTAGCTGCGAGAATAGCCTTTTTTGCCATCTCGTAATCTTAAGAAGCCTCCTCAGAAAGCATAGCATAAACTTCATGAGCTCTGCCTATCAACCTGCTTTGCATGAGTAGTGTCCAGTTTTCTGTCGGCCATCTCATCTGTTTTGCTAGCTTTTCAAAAGAAATAAAAAATGCCTTTGTGTCCCTTTCCTCAAACTTCGAGAGGGCTTGCACAAATTTAAACAGCTCCCCACTGGGTCCTGGGTTGGAGTTAGATTCTTCCTCATCCGAACTTACCCTAGAGTCAAGGCCACCTTTTTGTTTTAGTTCCAGCCTTTTTAATTGGAACACCCTTTCTCTCTTCTGGCTCTCCTTTTTCCTTTTCTCTTTCCCTTTGCAATTCTAATTCCAGCTTTTGAAATGTTCTTTATTTTTCCATTTCTTCTCTTTCTCTTGCCCTTTCTTGCTCCTTTTGAAACGCCCTTTGTTTTTCCTTTTCTCTCTCTGAAATTCTAGCTGCAACTTCGTCCTGTCCAATTGAGTTTGTGCCAGTGTTGCCTTGTCGTCTTCCGATTCTACTTGTCCCTCTGGCTCTTTTACTTCAATCTTCAGCTGTTTAGCCACTAGTCTCTAAATTCTAGGCCTCCTAGCTTTTGATCTAATATCTACTGTCATGCAGACCCCTCCCCCTAACCTGCCAAGAATGAGGCATATTAATTTTGTCAAATGAACATTAATTTTTAACTGTTGCTGGAGTGAGGAAATGACTTGTTCAACAGATCAGCCGTGGCTGGAAAAACATTTGCATACTAATAGTGCTTGGAGGGACAAAGGAGCTAATCCCTGCTCCAATTTAACTTGCAATGCTCTTTGAGCACCATGTATTGTGTGTAAGAAGAGACATTCCAGGGTCGGCTAAGACGAGAGAATCCACAAACAGACTTGGTCAGACTAGCTTGTCACATGACTAATCTGCTTGGCAGAAAAGGCCTGCTCAGGTCAGGAAAAAACCGGAACCGAACCACGTCAGACCTGGACCCGAGTCCTTCCATTTTTACCCGACCCAACCACCAGAATGTTCACTTTACCTACCTTCCGATTCCGAATCCATTTTTCACTTTTTCAGTTTGTGCAGATAAGCAACAAAAAACTGGACTTGAAAGGTTGTTTTAAAAAGATGATTAGAACCACGAAGTCAGTGAATGTTTGGTCACGCGTTAAACAGAAACCCATGGAGTTGTGCCAGACAGGTTGTACCACACTGTACCTGTATCTGTATTGCTTAAAATAAACACAGCAATTGCCTGAAGGCTCAGAAAATATCATTATACATTAACTAGACTCCTGCTTTACAGGTTGAAATACTTGCTGCAAGTTTATCCAGTGAGCAGCTGAGATGTAGAGACCAGGAAGGTCCTGAGTGATTATTATAAAATGTACAGTATTTATATAAAAAATATAAAATTATCACTGTCAGGACTCTAGTCTACACACATGCGGTGCAGTACTCTATGTGTATAGAGTCGGTTCCTGTCGGGTTAGGATCAGGTAGCAGGCCTTTACTTGGCAGCCTGGGTTTTTCCTGAGTTATACAAAGAGTTTGAACTCAGAAAGACTGTTTGCTCCTGGAGTGAGAAGACCTCTCCTGTCTGCTCCCATCTCTCACAAGCCTCTGGACCCACTGAGGACACATGAACTTCAAGAGAGAAAAGTCTCCTACAATGAACAAGGTTTAAGAGGAATAAAAGCAAAATACTGCGGATGCTGGAAATCTGAAACAAAAACAAGAAATGCTGGAATCACTCAGCAGGTCTGGCAGCATCTGTGGAAAGAGAAGCAGAGTTAACGTTTCGGGTCAGTGACCCTTCCGAAGAAGGGTCACTGACCCGAAACGTTAACTCTGCTTCTCTTTCCGCAGATGCTGCCAGCCCTGCTGAGTGATTCCAAGGTTTAAGAGGAATACTGGACCCCAACGAAAGCAAGACCTACCTACAATCAAGGACTTTGCTGTTCTTCAAACTCGCTGTAACCAAAACCATCTTCTGCTATTGCCTCAAACCTTTGCACTTCATTTCTGCTCTTTTCTGACTCTGTCTGCATGTGTGCATTCGTACGCATGCTAGCGTGGGCGCGTCACATATCTGTAGGCGTTAACCGAATTATAAGTTTAATAAAGTTCAACCTTTTTTCTTTACATCTAAGAAAACCTGTTTGGCTAGTTTCTTTGTTCACTAGCTTCCAATTATAAGGCCATGAGTCACTAAGGGGGAGCTAAAAAAAAACTGTGTTTAAAATTAAACCCTGTTATGGTAACACCAGGTGAAGGCTGAGAGGGAACCCTAGACCCCTTTCTCATCTGGTCGTAACACTACCTTCAAGTGATCTGCCATGCTTAACAGCTCGACAGCGGACAATGCCTTTAACGAATCAGAATTTATTCCAGACTGCTGCACAAACCCACTTGCATCAAAAGTAGTCATTCTGGTAGTGTAAGCTTTACTGTAATGCACAAGAAACCTGTCGTTTTGTCCTTTTCAATTATTATTACCCACTTACAATTGCACTTCGTCGGTTTTGGGTTATTCCAGCCTGAGCCCCCAATTATATGTTACAACTGAGGTTGGAGGAATGCATTGTCTTTCTCTAGTTCCACTGGTCACAACGTATATTTAAATGTTTTATCCAGTCACCGATACGGTCAATTATATACTTGATCTTCATTTCAGAATAAAAATCCACCAACCAGGTTTCTTTAATAAGCAACAAAATTATTAATTTATTATAAAACAAGACTTATCCACTAAAGATGAAAAGCTTTTTAACTCACAGGTTGAAATGTGAAAGTATAAATGTATTCCCTTCTAAATAACCCAACATGTGTGTGCACGCACACACACCGGTTAAAGAAAAAATAAAGAAGCTTTATCTGCAGAGATCAGTTTCACAAAAACAAAAATACTTTGTCCAAATAATTGTTAATTCTTGAAGACATAAAGGATTAGATATGAAATGTGCCAGATGAGTTTTGGTCTGGCATCTGCGTACACTTAGATGGGTATCACTGGACACATGCGGTTGTCACTGGGATCTTTTCAGAAGCAGTTTAAGGAGATGAGAGGAAGTCTTGCAGGCCTGTTGGGAGAATTACTGCATCAGTGGGTTCTCAGAAGACTTTTCAAAATAGGTTGTAAAGGATGCGTTGGGTGACCTCTCTCTTAGCAGGATACACACCAACTGAATTCCAAACAATATCTAAAACTGAAACCAGCCCCTGACTGCCATAAACCCAGATATGTGACTTCTGTAAACAACTCCAATAGCCAGCAAGGCTCCAGTTGTTTATTTAGCTTAAGGCATGTGACTTCTAGTAAGTGTGTGTTTTTAAAGAAAGTCTCAACTGTCCTTTCAGTGGCCCTTTTATAAAAAAAAAATGCCCAGCATCTCATCGGGTATTTTCCACCATCTTTTAAACACACTTCCTCAAAAAACTATTGATAATGGAAGCAACTTCATGACACTGCATAAAAAAAGTTCCATATCTCCCATCTGTACCGCAGGGATCGGTGCTGGGACTCCTGCTGTTTGTAGTATACATTAATGATTTAGACATGAATTATAGGAGCTGTGATCAGTAAGTTCGCAGATGACATGAAAATTGGTGGTGCCGTAAATGGTGAGGAGGAAAGTCTTAGATTACAGGACGATATAGATGGGCTGGTAAGTGGGCGGAGCAGTGGCAAATGGAATTTAATCCTGAGAAGTGTGAGGAGGATTAACAAAGCAAGGGAAAATACAATGGATGGTATGACCTTAGGAAGTACAGGGGTCAGAGGGACCTTGGTGTACTTGTCCATAGATCACTGAAGGCAACAGCATAGGTAGATAAGGTGGTTAGGAAGGCATATGGGATACTTGCCTTTATTAGCTGAGGCATAGAATATAAGAGCAGGGAGGGTATGATGGAGCTGTATAAAAAGCTAGTTAGGTTACAGCTGGAGTACTGTGTACAGTTCTGGCCACCACACTATAGGAAGGACGTGATTGCACTGGAGAGGGTGCAGAGGAGATTCACCAGGATGTTGCCTGGGCTGGAGCATTTCAGCTATGAAGAGTGACTGGATAGGCTAGGGTTGTTTTCCTTAGTGCAGAGAAGACTGAGGGGGGACCTGATTGCAGTGTACAAAATTATGATAGATAGGAAAAAACGTTTTCCCTTAGCAGAGGCTTCAATAACCAGGGGGCATAGATTTAAGGTAAGGGGCAGGAGGCTTAGAGGGGTTTTGAGGAAAAACCTTTTCACCCAATGGGTGGTTGGAATCTGGAACACACTGCCTGAAGGGGTGGTAGAGGCAGGAACCCTCATACCATTTAAGAAGTATTTAGATGATTACTTGAAATGCCATAGCATACAAGACTACGGGCCAAGTGCTGGAAAATGGGATTAGCGTAGATAGGTGCTTGATGGCCAGCACAGACACGATGGGCCGAAGGGCCTGTTTCTGTGCTGTATAACCCTATGACTCTATCTGGTTATTTTGCCATTTACCTTTTATCTGTGACGCCTGGTTACTGATTGTCCTGGGAGTGGAAGCAGTTTCTCCCTATTTATCAAAACTCCTCAACGTTAAGCACCTCTATTAAATCTCCCCTAAACCTTCTGTGCTGTCAGGAGAACGATCACAGCTTCTCTAGCCTCTCCAAACAACTCCCTTCATCCCTAGTACCATTCCAGGAAATCTTCTCTGCTCAAAGGATTGACATCATTTTCTAAAATATGGTGCCCAAAATTGGGCACAGTTCTCCACCTGAGGCCTAACCAGTGATTTATAAAGGTTTAGCATACAACTTAATTTCTTTTATATTCTGCCTATAGTAATGAAGCCAAGGATCTTGTCCTGCTACCTTCAAAGATTTATGTATCTAACTCACTAGATCTCTGTTCCTGCAACCCATTTAATTTGTATTGCTTCTCATTCTTCCTTTCAAAATTAATCACTTCACAATTCTCTGTGATAAATTGCACCTGCCATGTGCCTTCCCATTTCATTAGTGTGTCTATGTCCTCTTGAAGTCTGCTACAATCCTTCTCACGTGTTACTACTTTTCCAAGTTCCATGTCATCTGCAAATTGTGAAATTATGCCCTCTAAACTGAAGTCCGGGTCATTAAATATATACCAAGAAGTTCAATAACCAAACATTTTGAATTAATATCACATGAAAACTACTTTTTAATGTATATACCAGATTCACCAGTTTAGTGTACAACGTATGAAGTTAATCTCTAACATACAATGAAGTGGACCAGCATCACTTGCAGCCAGATCAATCAGTTCATTTGGTCGTCTTTTAAAAAAAAAAGTGCTAAACTTTCTTTCCATTAAAGCATCCAGCTGTTTCTTAAAATGGTCCAGTGTACTGGCCTCAGCCACTTGTTCTTGGCAATGTACTCCAGTTTTAAACTGTGCCCTGTTATCCTGTGTCCTTGTGTTCTTAGCTTTGTCACCACAATTCCTCACTGTGACAGTACTGTTGTTTCATATTGTCCTGGTTAACCAAGAAGTGTTTAAACTTATGAAAGGATGGGATTGGGTGGGTAGAAGCAGACCATTCCCAGTAGTGTCAAGAACGAGGGACCTTAGATAAAAGATGAAACGGTCAGATACTGAAGAGAAAAACCTCTTCACAGAGTGTTGTACAACTGTCCCAGGGTTAATAGTTGAGCTAGAAACTACAGCAACTTTCAAGATTGGATAGAGCAGTGAAGGAAAATGGGTTTAAGGGGTATGGGAATAGGATGGGCAAATGTGATGGGGCTGTTTGCGCATGAGGAGGCTGAACAGCATTGCAGACTGGTTGGGCCAAATGGCCTAGTTCTATGTTGTATTTTGTGTGTATTTTTGTATGTATGCCTTCTCTATTCTGTTGAGCACCATTTATTCTTCAATAAGTTCTTCTCTGAGGTCTGCTTTCAAAACTAGAGTCCTACCTTATCCGCCCTCTTACTTCATCCCTTTAACATTGGGAATCAACCCTGTTACTCTAGCACGATTTATAGGGACTAAATGGCCCCCCCATGATATGCATGAGATCTCAGATGTCGGAATACTAAAAGTGATGACAGTCTTAAACTTGCATGTTTTTGAAAGTAATAAGCCTTGGACTGTGATGGGCAGTTTTGAATTTTACAGATTTATATATTATTTCTCTGTTCCTCTCCTGGAAACATTTGATTCCTGCTGGGCACTGGCCAATCTCAAAAACTTGGTGTGTTGGCAAGCTATAAGACAGGTGGGGTTTGTGGTGCATAATACCTGACCCTGATCCTGTCCTCGCCAAGTGTCCACACATGTGCATTTCCAGCCAAGGTTATGAGATTGTGATCAGGAGCAGGACTTAATTTTGTTCTTCTAGTCTAGGTGAAGTTAATTGTAGCTCTTCTAGTGCCATTCCAGCGAGCACACACTAAAAATCAAGCTTGGAACTTTCTATTCTGTATACTTCTGTTGTGCACTGTTTTTGCCAGCTAATCCATGTGATGTCTTGTCTCCCATTAAGTCTGACTATATTGTAACATGTTTCAAAAACTTGTTTTAGGTAATAAAAATAATCACTATTGTGCACGGCATCTGGCAATTTTTCCATGTTCAAATATGTAGCCTTGCTTTCATCATCTCTGGCTTCCTATGGTCATGTCACAATGGTTTGAGGATTTGCTGCAAACAGAGCACATTGTGACTAATCAAATCTGGTGACAAGAAATGTGCCCATCCCAGTGATGCTGTACTGTGTTAGTGTGAATGTCATCTTCCATTACTGGGCTTAAAACAAAATTTAGCACCCATCTATGACCAGTAAATCTCCCCTTTCCCTTCCACAAAATGTGGGATCGGGGCAGTTTCATAAAAGCTTTAAAAATATTCCTTATTGTAAATTGTGAGTGTGCACATGCCAGGGCAGAGTTGTATTGAATCATGCATGTGGTTTTGTTCTGTTGAGCCATGGAGTAAACGTCTGACCTATTTGCAACTTAATGTGTTTCGTTGGATGGATGTAATATAATTTTCTTCAAATCAGAATTGAATGGGAAATTTTAATTTATTTCTGTGGAAGACCATTACAGTGGCTTCCAGTGTAAGTGAAATGAAACATTGTACATCGATTTTAGTATTGAGAAACCAATACTGGAGGACACCACATAGGTTGAAGAGAAGGTAAATCAAGAAGTAGGGAGTGGACAATACCAGACATTGTTTAAGTTGTTCTCTTGTAGGAGGAAGGGAAGGCTGAGGTGGTGAGGATTTTTGAGGTCCTGGGAAAGACTGAGTTAGATAGGAAATAGTGCAGTGAGTTTGATGTGTATGCACATGTGTAGGTTTAAAACCCTATTGGAATTTGGTATGTGTAATGTTGTATGTTAGTTCCATTGTGTTCATTTAAGCTGTGAAAATCACCCACTAGTCTTTGATTATCCAAACAGGAGGGATCATTTTGAGCACTAACACAAGGTAAAATAGTTGAGTATCAAGAAAGCATGCGATACCAAATGAGGTATATTATTACATTAAGCTTTTGAAAAGGATCTGGGATCCTACAACTTTTTAAAAAAACAGTGATTCCTGACAACGCAGTGGCCCGCTGATGTCATCAGAGTGCGCCAAGCTGCGCACATGTACAGCTACATCTTGCCAGGACTAAGTGGCACATGTGCGGGATTATGTCATCGCGTATCCAGCCCCCCACTCAGCTGGAGGAAGTGGCTGAATGGGACACTTTGAGGCTGGAGCTCTCCCCCACTCGGCAACTCGCTCCAGGCCTCGGCGCTTCCTCCTCTCAGCCGCTCGCTCCAGACCTCGCTGCTCCGCACCGCCACCCCCCCACTCCCCTGGCTGATTGTTCCTCGCTTCACACCACACAGCTCTTCAGCTGCTCGCTCCCGCTCCCTGCCTCCCCCTCCAGTCGCTAGCTCTAGGCCGCGCTGCTTCCTTCCTTTCGGCTACTCGCTCCAAGTTGCCCCTTGCGGCCCGCCTTGCTTCTTCGGGCGGCATGTGATGACTGATCAAACGAGGTAGCGAGTGGCCGAGAGGAGGGCAGCGGTGCGGCCAATAACTAGCGGCTGGTGGGGGGAGAAGCAAATTCAAGTGAAGGCAAACAGGAGAAGGGGAAAGGGTCCAGGAGAATGTAGGCACCCAGACGCTGTACTTGTAAGCGTTTAGATCTTATTTTCTCTATTCCTGTGCAAGTTTGGGGAACTTGCAATGTTGTCAGCTTCGACAGACCACAGTCCATTTTCCTCACAAGGATGCGAGCAATGAAGCTGATTTATTAACTCCCACTGCATACTATTTGTTCGCCAAAGTCCCCGGAGACTAAAACAGGGGAACAGTCGGCCAGGGAAGTTGGGGGGAGCAGCGAGGTCTGGAGCGAACGGCTGAGGGGGTGGGTGGGGGAGAAGCGGCCGGTGGGGAGGAGGGGGAGAAAGCAAGTTGCTGAGGGGGGAGGGCGGCCAGTGGGGCTGGAGCTAGCAGCTGCGTTCGGGTGATATCAGTCCTAGTCAGTCATATAAATGAATGACAATAACAAATTGGCAGCAAATTTTATACCCTGCCTGATTTTCTTTTCCATCGATCAGGGTGCCAATTCACTATCTTCCAATGGAAATTCAATCATAAAATTCCTTTTGCATTTAATAGGATTATTGGAATATTAAATGGATCTGAGGATTACAGTTAGTATCCTATAACTACATAGTAGCATATTACTGGGCTTCCATCCAACTTAATTTGAACATTGAAACAATGAGACCCGAGAGAGCTTGAAAAATACCTCGACTTGAATCTAATTAAGTTGCAAACGAGGTCACTGGACAATCATTTGGCTGCCTCCCCATCTGTGATAAAACCAGCAGTCTTTTACAAAAAGGTGAGCTCCTGAGACCTTGAAGCAGACAAGCTTTGGGTGCTAACCAGACAAGACCCTAGTGAGGGCTCTCTCTCTGCCCCCATGCCCTCTCTGCCCCTTCTCTCCCCCCGCCCCACTCTCTTCCACCTGTCTCTCTTTCCCCCACCCCCCCTCACCCCCACAAAACCGCTGCAGTGGTAAGCATATCCACTGTTTTAAAAGGAATGAACGCTTTGCAATAAACAAGGAGAAGGACAAGAGCCTTGTGACCCCTCCTCACCTATCATAACATGAGTATGATACAAAATTAACATGTAATGGCTAAAGTGAGGTTTTCCTGTAAAATATAAGCAGCAAGCAATGGCATTTGAATGGGGAAAGGTGGTTTCTAATTACATTCAAATATTTTCTCTCTTTCCCCCTACAGAAAGTAATATCTATGTTCACGACCTACTCACATTCCAACAAATTACTATGGTTACAAAGGCCAAAGGTGCCAGTCTGTTCTCGTGTGACTTGAAGGTAAGAGGCAAGATGTGCAAAACAGCAGTATTAATGCGCTGCAGGGATACGGGAGGTCTCCCAAATAATAAAAAAAACTTACTTTTTTCAGTTTGTCGTCAATAATAATCTAGAGAGAGAGAATGAGGATATGTTTCACTGCTGACAATGGTTTTCTTCCCCCTGTCCCATAAGCAGATGAACAAATTTTTTTGAAAAAAAGAGGAGTTCCTTCCCCTCTCCCTGTTTTGAAAAGTGTCTGCCCTTCCTCTTTTGAAGCTGCTGCTTGTTCCTGGGATGCACTTGCACAAATTCAGGCAGCTCTCCAGTACCTTGTTAAGTGGCCATCCATATATGAGTCTGGACAGTGATGACTTGGTGGTGAGGGCAATTGTGCCAGCTGAGATCCACATAAATGCACTTTCCAGCAGAAGTCACTGGATATTTTTCCATTCCTTTTTTTTGATCTGGGGCACTGAGAACAATTGTAACTCCAGACTGAGAGAAGCTGTGTTGGATCAAATTTGGGACCTTCAGATCAGCATGCCTTAGTGCTACACTGGGTAGTACCTTTACCTGCCATTGTATTCTGGAATACAGGCATAGAGTCAAATATTATGCATGGATATGAACAGCCAATTTACCATGCACAATCCGCCATTAGGAAGTGGTCCCAGTGTAACTTAGCTGATTGTATTTTAATGAGTGATGGGCTGTAGGATGTCTATACTTTGAAATACGTTTGTATGCTAAGCACCGAGCCTTTATTGCTTCATTAAACCATTTATTTCATATTTCTCCCATGCTGCCCCCCCCCCCCCCTCTCATTTTTATTTTAGTTCCTTGTCTTTTTGCCTTGCCTGGGCATTTATGCTTCGCTTTCCTGAGGAAGGAAAGAGAAATTGCTCCCTATGTTGAGGTGGGTGAGATTGTGAATCTGGTTTATAGGGAACCCAGTAAGTTGTACTGCTGCTTCTGCCATCTTAACTAAGTTTTCATTCATCTCTTACCTAGATAATGTTTTAAGAGCCAACAGCCATGTCCTCCATCTACAAAACTTATTGGCAAATTTCTAGTTGCTGTTAAGGCGCTCAGTGTATAAATGTACATGGTATTTCATAATTGACAATATTCTGAGGACAGATAGCAGGATTTTAATTTTAGTAGTCAGAGCACAATTGTCTGGCTCCTTCTCTTCTGGAGGCTTTGACTTCTTGATGGTTATGTTACTGTCGTTACTAATCACCTCTGGTAATTCATCCAATGAGCCATTTTTGTGTGAGCCTAGAGGGTGGCACATGTATCATCCATGACAGGCAACACAGCTGAGCCTGGTTCTGTTTTTTACCTAACGGATACACGTATAACAATGCAGGTGCATGTGTGCCTCATCAAAAGTAGGGGTCATTGTCTATTTTCCCCTTCTCTAACTTGGGTAAGAGGTGAATCGTATGGCCCCTGCCACCATCTTGCCTGGATCAGCAAATCTAGTACAAACCTCGGACTCTTCTGACTGGGCTGTGTACCTCAGCCACTCATTGCCTTAATTAACAGCCATTGGAGGAACCCTGAACTAAAGTTTGTTACATGGATTGAAAATGTATTCTCCACTTTCCTTTTGATTGTGGTTAAGGCAGATCTGGTTACAGTAATGGTTATTATGCAGTCACTGTACAATAGTAAAAAGTAAAATTGGTGTAAATAGAGGGTCACTTTATGAACTGGATTTTTAACTCCTGGATTTATGTTACATGGTACACTAAGGTATGAATATTACATATTAGCAAGTGTGCAAGTTTTTTATATGTATATTCTGCAGAAGTTTTGATCCAGAGTAGAAAATCAGACCTGCTCCTTCAGATCAATTGGTCACATGTATTCTGTGTTTTTAGCGATCTGACAGCGATGAACTGATTCTCAATATGTGTGTAGCTGTCAAGAAGAAACTTCAGCTCTACTACTGGCAGGACCGGGAGTTTCATGAAACACAGGTGAGGTAACTTCAATTGAGGAAATATCCAGAAAAATCACTGCAATCTGTGCCATCCTGAGGGACAAATAGTAACAAACAGTAATATTTTACGTGCAAAATTAGTCTTTTGTTCCATCTTCAAACTCTCCTCTGTGCTGTAAAGTGGCCAATCTTTGAGTGCTTTGTGATTTCATTAATGTTGTTGAGTTGGATCAAACAGGTGAGAGCAGCTATTCTCGACATCAAGGAAGCATTTAACTCAGTATGGCAGCAAGAAGCCCCAGTAGAACTGAAGTCATTGAGGGTCAAATGGAAAACTGTTCAATGGAATATGGTTGTGGTTGTTGGAGGACATCACTGCAAAAGTTCCTCAGAGAAGCAACCATCTTCAACTGCATCATCAGTGACCTTCCCTCCATCATAAATTCAGGAACTAGGTTGTTGGTTGACGATTCTAGTGTTTAGCTCCATTCACAACTTCTCTCATAATGAAGCAGCCATTGCCAGCCAGGACCTAGATAACATACAAAAATGGATTGATAAGTGGCAGGTGACATTTGTGTCACATGGATGCATCAGTTACTTTGATTATTAATAGCAGTTTTTTTCATAGCTACCATGTATTTTCAATCACCTAGGTTCATCAGTATAGATCAGCTGGCTTCATTATGTCTCTGCACAATGTTCATGGAAGCGTGATGACATGCACTGCGAATGGAATATGGTTGCAGCATTGTGTTTTATTTCTGATGTTTTTGGTTTGACTCTCTCTTGGAAATTGTATAGCCATTATTTGAAACATTGAAAGTAATTACACCAATTGATTTTCCAAGATAGAGTCCTGGCTCAAACCATGGTTCCCAAACCAGTACAACCCCACTTTGGAGGTTACGCAAAATTATCAGAAGAAATATGATCAGCAGTGGAAGAGAGGGAACATGATCTCTCTTGCCATAATTTTCTATTGAAAATTCTCAATTCTGGTCACTTAAATTTCAGCATAGCCAGGTATTTTGATTAGATGTGGCCACTTTGCATTGGTATTGGCAGCTTTTTGCCTTTGGGTACTTTGGTCAATCTGACTTGTTCTACATTGGGCGAGCTAATGAAGTTCTCCAGTATGGCAGCTGTTTGTTCCATTTGATTTCAAAGCTTGTGATTCATTAGGGGACTGGTGCTAAAGTTGGGAGAAGCAGAGGCCTAATATAGTCATTCTTATAAAATCATACCAATCAGCCAGTGTCCAAGACTTCTTTAACACCATCCCTGGGTATGTCCTGTCTCATAAGCAGGACAGACCCACTACAGATAGGGGAACAGTGGTATGCAGTTTGGGAGGGTGGTGGGAAGGGGAAGTCTCATAGCATCAGGTCAAATAAGGGCAGTTAACTTCCTGCTGATTATCACCTACCACTCTCCCTAAGCTGATGAAGCAGTACTGTTCCATGTTGAATATCAGTTGGTGGAAGCATTGAAGGTAGCAAGGGCACAGAGCGTATTCAGTGACTGGACTTCAATCTCCATCAAAAGTGATTCACTACTACCACCATTAATTGAGTTGTTTGAGTTTTGTAGGACATAGCCGACAGACTAGGCTTGTAGCCGTGGTGAGAGCCAACATGAATGGAAAAAACCTATTTGACCTCATCCTTATCAATCTACGTGATGCATCTGTCAATGACAACATTGGTAGGAGTGATCACCACACAGTCCTTGTGGAGACCAAGTCCTGCCATCACTGTGCTAAGTGGGATACATTAACTGATTAAAAGTTCGAAAGTGGACATCCACAAAGCTGTGGGCCATCAGCAGCAGAATTGTATCCCACCACAGACTGTAACTTCATGACCTGACATAGTTCTCCTTCACTGTCAAACCAGATGACCAACCCTGGTCCAATGTAGAAGAGCATGCCAGAGCAGCGCAAAGTGTACCTGAAAATGAGATGCCAACCAAATGAAGCTACAACACAAAAGACTACATGCATGCTAAACAGCAACAACTTGTATTTATATAGCGCCTTTAATGTAATAAAACATCCCATGGCATTTCACAGGAGCGTTATAAATCAAAATAAGATACCAAGCCACGTAAGGTGATATTGGGGCAGATGGCCGGAAGCTTGGCCAATGAGAGAGGTTTTAAGGGGCATCCTAAAGGAGAGTTGAACGACGGAGGGGTTTAGGGAGGGAATTTCAGAACTTGGGGCCTAGGCTGAAGGCAAGGTCACCCGTGGTGGAGCTATTAAATTCAGGGATCCTCGAGGCTAGAATTAGATGAACGCAGATATCTGGGACATTTGCGGAACTTGGAGGAGATTACAGAGGTAGGGAGGAACAATGCAATGGAGGGAGTTGAAAACAAGGATGAGAATTTTAAATTCAAGGCACTGCTTGACCAGGAGCTGATGTAGGTCAGTGGGCAAAGGGGTGATGGGTGAATAGGACTTGGCACAAGTAAGGCAGCAGAATTTTGGATGACCACAAGTTTAAGGAGGGTAGAATGTGGGAGACCAGCCAGGCGTGTGTTGGAATAGTCTAGAATTAACAAAGGCATTCATGTTGTTTTCAGCAGCAGATGAGCTGAGGCAGGGGTGGAATTGGGTGATGTAACAAAGGTGGAAATAGGTGGTCTGAGTGATGGCACGGTTATGTGATCGGAAGTTTATCTCTGGGTTAAATATGACAGTCTGGTTCAACCTCAGACAGCTGCCAGGGAGAGAGATGGAGTCGCTGGCGAGGGAACGGAGTTTGTAGTGGGGAGCAAAGGCAATAGCTTTGGTCTTCCCAATATTTAGTTGGAGGAAATTTTTGCTCAATACTGAAAGTCAGACAAGTAGTCTGATAATTTAGCAATAGTGGAGAAGTAGGGAGAGGTGGTGGTGAGGTAGATCTGGATGTTGTCAGCGTACATAGAATCATAGAATGGTTACAGCACAGAAGGAGGCCATTGTCCGTGCCAACTGTCTGCAAGATCAACGCAGCTAGTCCCATTCCCCTGTCTTTCCCCGTAGCCCTGCAAATGTTTTCTCTTCAGATTATGAAAACCACGATTGAATCTGCCTCCACCACACTCAAGCAGTGCATTCCAGATCCTAACTTCTTGCTGCAGTTTAAAAAAAGTTTTACCTCGTGTCACCTTTGGTTCTTTTGCCACTCGTCTTAAGTTGGTGTCCTCTGGTTCTCGACCCTTCCGTCAATGGAAACTTCTCCCTATCTACTCTGTTCAGACACACTTTAAATCTCCTTCAACCTTCTCTTTAAGGAGAACAGCCCCAGATTCTCTAATCTGTCCTTGTAGTTGAAGTTCCTCACCCCTGGAAGCATTCTCATAAATATTTTACGCACCCTGTCTGATGCCTTCACATCCTTCCTAGAGTGTGGTGTCCAGAACTGACACAGTACTCCAGTTGAGGCTGCATCAGTATTTTATAAAGGTTCACCATAATTTACTTGCTTTTGTACTCCTTCTATTTATAAAGCCCAGGATCCCATATGCCTTATCAACTGCTTTCTCAACCTGCCCTGCCATCTTCAACGATTTGTGCATATATACCCCCAGGTCTTTTTGCTGCTGTACCCCCTTTGGAATTGTATTCTTTATTTTATATTGCCTCTCCTCGTTCTTCCTATCAAAATGTATCACTTCATACTAAATTTCATCTGTCACATGTCTGCCCATTCTACCAGCCTGGCTATGTCCTCTTGAAGTCTCTTTCTGTCCTCCTCACAGTCTACAATACTTTTGTGTCATCTACAAATTTTGAAATTGTGCCCAGTTCACCCAGGTCTGTGTCATTAATATAGATTAAGAAAAGCAGTAGTCCTAATACTGATCCCTGGGGGACCCCACTGCATGCTTTCCTCCAGTCTGAAAAACAACCATTCACCACTACTGTTTCCTGTCATGCAGCTAAATTTGTATCCATGCTGCCACTGTCCCTTTTATTCCACGGGCTTTAACTTTGCTGACAAGCCTGTTTTGTAGCACTTTATCAAACACCTTCTGGAAGTGCACATATACAACATCAATGGCATTACACTCATCAACCCTCTGTTACCTCATGAAAAAACTTAATCTTTAATTAAACAGGATTTGCCCTTAACAAATCTGTGCTGGCTTTCCTTAATTAATCCACATGTATCCAAGTGACGGTTAATTTTGTCCGGAAAATCAATGCTGTGTTTTCGGATGATGTTGCCAAGGGATGTTGCCAGCATTCATGTGAGAAATAAGAGGGAGCGAAGGATAAATCCTTGTTGGTGGGGGGTGGTTGTGGAAAGGACACCAGACAATGGAACAGCATGCTAAAGACAGAGCTAAGCGATGCCACAACCAACAGATCAGGTTGAAACACTACAGTCCTGCCACATGAGTCGTGAATGGTATGGGGCAATTAAGTAACGAGCAGGTGAGAGGAGGAGGATCCATGAACTTCCTCATTCTTAGTGAAAGTGGAGCCTAGCATGCGAGTGCAAAAGAGGAGGCTGAAGTATTTGCAACTTCTGCAGCTAGAATTGCTGACTGGGTGATCCTTCTTGGCCTCTTCCTGAGGTCCCCAACATCACAAATGCCAGTCATCAGCTACTTTTCACTGTACACGGCATCATGAGTGCACTGTACACAGCAAAATCTGGTTCCCAGTACCATCCTGGCTGTAATAAAAGCAAAATACTGCGGATGCTGGAAATCTGAAATAAAAACAAGAAATGCTGGAACCACTCAGCAGGTCTGGCAGCATCTGTGGAAAGAGAAGCAGAGTTAAAGTTTCGGGTCAGTGACCCTTCTTCGGAACGAGCAAATATTAGAAATGTCAAAGGTTATAAGCAAGTGAGCCGGGAGTGGGGCAAGAGATAACAAAGGAGAAGGTGTAGATTGGACAAGGCCACATAGCTGACCAAGAGATCATGGAGCAAAGGCAAACAATATGTTAATGGTGTGTTGAAAGACAAAGCATTAGTACAGATAGGGTGTTAACGAACTGAAGATTGAGCAGCAGCAAGTACAAGCATGAAAAAAAACAGTGGGTAAGCAAACTGAACAAACTACAATGGATAGGGCGGCGCAGTGGTTAGCACCGCAGGCCTCACAGCTCCAGGGACCCGGGTTCGATTCTGGGTACTGCCTGTGCGGAGTTTGCAAGTTCTCCCTGTGACCGCGGGTGCTCCCGTTTCCTCCCACAGCCACAAACTTTGCAGGTTGATAGGTAAATTGGCCATTATAAATTGCCCCTAGTGTAGGTAGGTGGTGGGGAATATGGGATTACTGTAGGGCTAGTATAAATGGGTGGTTGTTGATCGGCACAGACTCGGTGGGCCGAAGGGCCTGTTTCAGTGCTGTATCTCTAAATAGATAAAAATAAATGAAATAAACAAAAAATGTGAAAAAGAAAAAAGAAAAAATATCTAAAAATAAAAGTAAAATGGGGGGCCCGTCATGGCACCGATACAGTCATCAAGGGGCCTGAGCAGGACTCTTCACTATGGACGTCCAATCGCTCTACACCTCCATCCCCCACCAGGATGGTTTAAGGGCTCTCTGCTTCCACCTTGAACAGAGGCCCAACAGTACCCATCCACCACCACCCTCCTCCGCCTGGCTGAACTTGTTCTCACATTGAACAACTTCTCCTTCAACTCCGCTCACTTACTTCAAGTAAAAGGTGTTGCTGTGGGTACCCGCATGGGTCCTAGTTATGCCTGGTCTTTTTGTGGGATATGTCGACCATTCTTTGTTCCAGTCCTACTCAGGCCCCCTCCCCCAACTCTTTTTCGGCGCCGTTTCCTGCTCCCACCCTGAACTGGAAAACTTTATCAACTTTGCTTCCAATTTCCACCCTTCTCTCACCTTTACATGGTCCATCTCTGACACTTCCCTTCCCTTCCTCGACTTCTCTGTCTCCATCTCTGGGGATAGGTTGTCTACTAATATCCATTATAAGCCTACCGACTCCCACAGCTACCTGGACTACACTTCTTCACACCCTACCTCCTGTAAGGACTCCATTCCATTCTCCCAGTTTCTCCGTCTCCGATGCATCTGCTCTGATGATGCCACCTTCCATGACGGTGCTTTTGATGTGACCTTTTTTCTCAACCAAGGATTCCCCCCCACTGTTGTTGACAGGGCCCTCAACCGTGTCTGGCCCATTTCCCACGCCTCTACCCTCACCCCTTCCCCTCCCTCCCAGAACCGTGACAGGGTTCCCCTTGTCCTCACTTTCCACCCCATCAGCCTCCATATCCAAAGGATCATCCTCCGCCATTTGCGCCACCTCCAGCGTGATGCCACTGCCAAATGCATCTTCCCCTCCCTTCCCCCTGTCAGCATTCCAAAGGGATTGTTCCCTCTGCGACACCCTGGTCCACTCCTCCATTACCCACACCACCTCGTCCCCATCCCATGGCAGCTTCCCCTGCAGTCACAGAAGGTGTAATACCTGCTCATTTACCTCCTCTCTCCTCACTATCCCAGTCCCCAAACACTCCTTTCAGGTGAAGCAGCGATTTACTTGTACTTCTTTCAATGTAGTATACTGTATTCGCTGCTCACAATGTGGTCTCCTCTACATTGGGGAGACCAAACGCAGACTGAGTGACCGCTTTGCGGAACATCTCCGCTCAGTCCGCAAGCAGGACCCTGAGCTTCCGGTTGCTTGCCATTTCAACATTGCCCCCTGCTCTCATGCTCACATCCGTATCCTGGGTTTGCTGCAGTGATCCACTGAACATCAACGCAAGCTCGAGGAACAGCATCTCATTTTCCGATTAGGCACACTACAGCCTGCCGGACTGAACATTGAGTTCAATAATTTCAGAGCATTTTACTTTTATTTTTAGTTCTTTTTTCACATTTTTTACAATTTTTTTTCTTTTGTTTATTTCATTTAATTGTAGTTTGTTCAGTTTGCTTACCCACTGTTTTTTTTCATGTTTGTACTTGCTGCTGCTCAATCTTCAGTTCGTTAACACCCTATCTGTACTAATGCTTTGTCTTTCAACACACCATTAACATATTGTTTGCCTTTGCTCCATGATCTCTTGGTCAGCTATGTGGCCTTGTCCAACCTACATCATCTCCTTTGTTATCTCTTGCCCCACCCCCGGCTTACTTGCTTATAACCTTTGACATTTCTAATATTTGCTCGTTCCGATGAAGGGTCACTGACCTGAAACGTTAATTCTGCTTCTCTTTCCACAGATGCTGCCAGACCTGCTGAGTGGTTCCAGCATTTCTTGTTTTTATACCATCCTGGCTGTAATGCTGAAGACTTGTGCACCAGAACTCGCCACACCATTAGCTAAACAGTTCCAGTACAGCTACAACATCAGCATCTATCCAACAATGTGGAACATTGCCCAGATATATCTTGTCCAGAAAAAACAGAAAAACACAACCTGTTCTATTCTAAATACCCAGATGGTGAAGGATAGAGTTAAAACCTATAAGCTTTTATTTACAGATACCTGCATTACAAACATGCACCTCCAAATCCAACAACCACAGTTTCAGTCTCTTCTATATAATGGAGCATAAGTGAATCCCCTGTTAATTTCCCACCACCTGCATACAATTAAATACTCAATTACCATATACTTTTTAAAAAAGGCCCCATCAGCCTACTCTCAATCATCAGCAAAGTTAGTGAAGAAGTTGGCAACCCTGCTCTGAAGTGGCACTTGCTCACTAAAAACCTACTCACTGATGCTCAGTTTGGGTTCCCCAGGAGCACTCGGCTCAGGCCTCATCTGCAGCCTTGGTCTCAACATGGACAGGAGCTGAATTCCAGAAGTTAAGTGTGAGACTGCCCTTGACATCAAGGCACCATTTGTCCGAATGGTGACACCAAAATCCCTAAATAAAATTAAGATAGTGGGGATAGAATCATAGGATAGTATAGCACAGAATGAGACCACTTGGTCTATCAAGTCTTCGCTGGCTCTTTCGAAGAATTTAGTTAGTCCCACTTGGGTAAAACTTCCCTGTGGAATCCATCCCTGGTGCAAAGGAAGCTGTTTGTGGTCATTGGAGGCTAACCTTGCCACTCCCAAGGGAAGCACCTAAGGCCCGAATATCTTCCAGCTGCTGTATCAATGACCTTCCCTCCATCATGAGATCAGAAGTGGGCCTATTCACTGATTATTGCACAGTGTTCAGCTCCATTTGCAATCCTTGGATAATGAAGTAGTCCATGCCCATGGGCAGCAAGGCCTGGTCAACATCCAGGCTTGGGCTGATAAGTTGCTAGTAACAGCACAAGCGCTAGGCAGTGACCATCTCCAACAACAGAGAGCACAGCCATCATCAGTTACATTACCATCACGGATTTTCCAACCATCCCGATGGTCACCTTTGACTAGAAACTGAACTGGACCAGCCATATAAATGCCATGGATGCTAGAGCAGGTCGGAGGCTGGAATTCTGTGGCAAGTGGCTTACCATCTAACTCCCAAAAGCCCCTCTACCACTTAGAAGTTAAGAGTTTGATGGAATTCTCTCCACTTAGCTGAAGGTAAAAAAAAAAGGTCACAGACTTGAAACATTAATTTTTTTTCTCTCTCCACAAATGCTGCCAGACCTGCTGAGTATTTCCAGCATTTTTGTTATTTCAGATTTCCAGCATCCACATTTTGAAGGATACTAGGTTGCCTGTTACAGGTGTGGCCTTCCTCATTCTTTGCATGTAATTTAACTTCATGCACAAAATTCACTCCCTGCTTTCTTCTTAGTTCTCTCTGACTTTAAACTCCGAATTAAAATACATTAGACCCTGTGCTGCTAAATAGAAAATGGATATACTTGAGCCACAATGTAAGTTGCTTGATGGGAGACCATATGACTAATGTGGTTCCGAAATGGAGTAAAACTCTTAAAGTGACAGTGTACCGTCCATTGTTTATATGATGGCCTATTTTCTTGCATGCACAATTTGTATAGGGTTATGAACCAGAGTGTTCAGCAAGGCAAACAAATTTGACAGCTGGATAACTTTTTTGAAAAAAGAAATGATTGAAATGCGTAGGGGAGAAGTGTAGGATGGTAGTTTTTTAAATTAAACTTAAGAGCCAGTCTGCTGAACTACAATTGGCTGCTGGTCCTGTATATTCCTATATTATCTGAAGTACATTCAAAGAATGAGGAAGCAATCTAAACCAATTCTTATCTCTTTGTTACAGGCAGATTTCAGTGTTCCTGATGTTCCCAAATCCATGGCTTGGTGTGAGAACTCCATTTGTGTGGGCTTTAAGAGGGATTACTACCTTATCCGGGTAAGTAGGTTGAAGCTTTTCAGGACTGCAATTTGCAAAGAAATTTGGTAGAAAACTAGTATGCCTGCAAAGTGTGAATTTCTTGTGGTGTGCAATACAAAGCCCAATGGGACTGCAGAAACAGATGGCAGAGAACGGGCCATCCATGCATTCCACTGTGTATTGGCTTTATTTGTGACATAATAAATTTAGAATGTTCTCTGAAGGTCAAACGTAAAAGAAAGAATACAATGGAATTGCTAATCAAAGATGGTACAGCATTACAGAAAATGAGATACTCGCCATTAGTTACCTTTGTGCTATTAATCTTTGAAAATTTAAAACATGCAAGCATGTAAGGCTCAGCTTGAAGGTGCAGCAATATTATAGCTGTGAAGCAAAATGTGATCAAGATCTAGAGAAGGACTGTCCAAAATATGGCCAGCAGGCCAGAATTCAGGTTTCTGTCCGGCCTGCCAATCCTGTGTGACTAATATTGGAGTGGCAGTGCCTAAGTAGTGGCTGATGGACTAATAACAGCAGGCAAGCAATTCTTTGTTGGTGATGATAAAGTTTGCAGAGTGCTGGGGAGAGGAGGGGAGCAGTGCCAGACAGCAGCTCTGCATTCACAGCTGGGGCAGGGCAGACGGACATTGTAGCGTTTGTCGATTCCCATGGAGGCAGGGCTGACTGGGCCGTCGCGTGATTGTGCTTCCCCTAGCAGCAAAGTAACGTCTTCAGCCCCTATGTCACATCTGTCAACAAACAGGCCAAGCTCCTGAGCAGCGGGGGAGGCTGGCAGCAGCTGCAGGTACAAGATGCTGTCTGGCAATTAAATTGATCCGGTGCCAATTCTTTTGCTGTTGTTGTTATGTCATCAGAAAGGGAAAGAATCAGTGCTTTACAATAGTGAATATCAAATTCCTTATCTCTAAGTTTACCCTATTGTCATTAATCAATTCCAAACAATTTTGTTTTCTAGCAAATAGAAATTAAAAGTTTTATTTTCCTCCTTAATCTAGCAAAGCAAAATACAGTGAACAGTCAGTGTAACCAAAACTTTACAGGATACATTGTCCTGCTGACACCACTGGTGTTGAGCAGTCTTATGTGAATGACTTTTTGGAACAGGTTTAGTATGCTTCCACTAATAATTTCATAACAGGTTGTAATGAACTGAGCTCCACTGCCCCTTCCTATTGACAACAATGGCATCGCACTTCCCTATCTCTCTAATCTTCTTCATCCCTACAACCCTCTGAGAACTCCAACTCTAGCCTTTTGTGCATTTGTCACTCTCTTCATGCCAGCATTGACAGCCTTTCCTTCATCCATTAGCACTGGAGTTCCCTCCCTAAATCTCTCCACATCAATCTCTGTTGTCATTTCTCTGTGTTTTTAAATTCTCTGAAAGGACAGTATGGGACAGATTTAGAGCAGTAGGGGACTTCGGGCCGTGTACTCCCAATACCTTTGACACTGCCAGGAGTCCCAGGATCAGGTTATCTTGACAGATGGGAAGAATTTTGTTCTTGTACTTTGAGGCCTACTGGTGCTGTGACAGTTATTTTCTTTAAATCATGACTGTCCTTTTACTCTAGTTTCACTCTGCCTTTGTATTTGATCACTGGATCAATCTTTGAACTTTTAAATTATCACCCCCCCCAACCCCTCTCCATGACCCAAGCAACGCTAATCATTAGAGTCCCATGGTATCCCTGGCATCTGAAATTACTGAAGGCGTGACCAAATTCTGCCCCAAAGTTAGCAACATGAGGCATGTGAATGCAATGCTATCATCCTCCTGATCATTGCATAAAAACACCTCATACCCAAAGAAAGTGCACATTTTTTGTTGTTTTGATTTATAGCAAGATAAATTTTAATGCCTTTATATTTCCGAAATTTGCTCACCGGCCCACTATGTAAGACAACAATTGTAATGTGGTCCCCCAAGTGAAAAGGTTGGACACCCCGACCAAGAGCTTAGGATGCCTGATCTCGCCTTCCTTGCATTTCTTTTCTGAACATTCCTGATATTTTTCAATTATCTCAATTCAGTAAAGTCAACTGCTTCACCGGATGACCGACCAATCTGTTGCTTCTGGTGACTTATGCAGGTGTAGTTGATCAGTTGGTCTCTGGACCTTCCCCAGTCTAGGAAGTTGTTTTGTCTCTTGTTAACAAGTCTTAGCTGAGTACAATTCACCCAGAAAAACCCAGAAATTGCAAAATTTGAATTTGTGCCTTTCCACTAGATAAACAAAGCAGCATAGATGCATGGAACAGACATTGTAAAATGCAATAGCATTGCTGTAATTTAAAATGCTTTCCAGGATGAAGCACGTGTCACTTGTTCTCTCTTCCCCATCCCATAATTGTATTAATACCTACAATACGATGCAACATTTCCCAAAAGGCACCACCAGCAGCATCACATTGTTGTTGGTTCTCCATTTCTAAAATAGTTGGAGAATTCCATATCATCATTCACCCCACATGGCAGCACGTTCAACAACCTTCATGGTCCCATAGAAGCAGCTTACTATGGACAGATTAAACAAAATATCCTTGGTTGAATCTGATGCATGGTTTTGCTGAGATGGAGGTGTGAGCAGTTATTCACACCCTGTTTATAGCTGCTCTAAATGAAGATGATTTTCAGTTTATGAAATTCTCCTGAGCAGGAGGGAGCACAGTGAATAGATCATTTCTTCCAGGCATAATAGTCTTCTAAAATTATTCATCCTTGGCATGAATAGACTGTGATGGTTCCTTCTGTTAGAGGGTGGGGTGCAAAGTTTTCAAAGTTCTCATTAGCCACATGCTTACATCCGAATACACAAACCCACTACTGGTTAAAATGTTGAATATTGCCTTTCTAACATAAGGTTGTAGAGTCCTGGAAAGGTGGGAGGGAGGTAGAGTAGCATTTGGTTGTCTGTTGGTACAGGAACCTAAGTGAAGCATATGCACTCTTCTTGGGACAATACTTAAACTCTTCATGCAACTTACTGGGCAATTTACACAATAAAAGACATTCTCAGAAGCATTGCCATCAGCAGGTCCTTAGCCTGCTGCAAATTTTAGAATGATGAAGCTGAAAAGAGCCTCTCCCAGAGATGGGGAAGGAAAAGGATGACTGGATAGTGTAGCTGCACAGAAACACATCTCCTGCTGTCTTGAGGGTAGAACAGCAATGGTTCAATGGAATTTTTGGTCGTCATTTCAAATCCACTAAAAGAGTTTGGCAAGAGGCAGCAACTTGATACAATTTGTTGGAGTTGGGGAATATGGGAACATGAAAGGTGTAACTTTAGTCTCAAATTTATGAACAAAATACATTTGATTCATTAGATACATAGTTTATCTGATAGACTGCTGAGATTTTCCATATTCATCTTTGGCTATTTGGTCATGAGAGTGGATGGTCTTGATGTCCTGTTGGGAATTGCCTGAACTTCTGATGGCTGTTTCCCCAAAACAATGTCACCGCTTGAAAAAATATGTTTTTGCAGTCACATGCAGAGTTTGGGAACTTGGCATATGGAAGAATGTGATTGTAAAAACATATCTTAGCCGTCTCTAGAGTGGATTACTATGGATTAGGAGTTTATTAAATAGATCTACTTGCATCATAAGTATGTGTAAAACCTGTCTCTTTACGGGCTGAGATTACATTGTTGTGGGTTAAATGATTTTGAATCAATAACTTGTACACAAATGTTCTTTTCTT
Source organism: Heterodontus francisci (assembly GCF_036365525.1). NCBI lineage: Eukaryota > Metazoa > Chordata > Chondrichthyes > Heterodontiformes > Heterodontidae > Heterodontus > Heterodontus francisci. The sequence continues at coordinate 111,739,336 of NC_090379.1, forward strand.
ATTAAATAGTTGGATGGAAAAGGTTCAATAAAGGAACTTTTCCCAACCGGGAAGCAACTTGAGCCCCTCGTGACTCCCTTGGAGGACCAAAAGGTGGCAGTCGGGCAAGACGATTTAACAGTAGTTCTGAATAAGGATGGAGTCTGCACTCAGAAATGTGCCCTGAACTGGACAGATATCCCTCTCGCTATGGGTATGTAAACTTTAATAGATTGTTCAAAGTTCTTGATTCTTTCTAATAAATTGTTTTCATAGAATTCCTATGAATGATTTGCAGAGCACTTGCATTTTATTACTTCATATTAAAGGCCTGCTACCTGACCCGGACCCGATGGAACCCGACGATGTGTCGAGTTTGGGTCGGGTTGCACTTCTGGGTCCGGCATTTGGGCTCTGGTCTGGTTGGGTCAGACATGCTCTATCACAGGTAAGTGGCTCCAATGTTAATTTAATTTTTGGACGAGAAAGGTGGTTTTATTATTTTACGCTTGTGCAGATCAGCAACAAAGTGAAAAACGGAAGGTAAGTTACCTGATGGTCGGGTTGGGCGCTGGAAAAAATGGAAGGACTCTGGCCGGATGTGGTTCTTTCGGGTTCGGGTTTTTTTTTTGTAGACCTGAACAGGCCTTTACTTCATATTCTGAGGGCTACAAAGCTTTAAGGATGTTAACCGGTGGATAGACCCCAGTCAGAACAAACTGTATAGCAGTTGATTTATAACTTGAGAACTTGAATAACTTTACTCTGGCAAAAGTGTATTAATGAACTCTGTTGCTTTTCTTTAGATTGGCCATATCTATGTACCAATCAAGTCCCCAACCCCCACCCCCCACTCCAAACAAAAATCTTGTTTCATTTTCTGACTTCTTTCACCTGCTATGTAAATACATTATGGAGACTTTGGGTTGGGAGAGGGGAAATGGAACCAGTCAAATACACTGGCAGTAGCACTGAATGCGCATTATGTCAAAAAGAATTGCACTTCAGTCCAACTATGTTCGCTTACTTCTGTGGGGAGCACTGCAAATGTTTTGACCAAGTGGAATTTCTTTTTAAATAAATCAAACACATAGTGATCAATGGTCAATCACTTATTAGTGATGCTACCTACCCATCAGTTATCTCCCTTTTAGTAAAGAGCTTGTTAACTTCCTATGTTTAACTTATGTTGGATGTGGGACGGAACAATGTCTTTACACTATAATACAAGGTTATGAAATACAGGTCTATGCCTGAAATGACTTTCTGCTGTGCAACGCAGGCTGAATTCCTAATTTCGGCAACTTTATCATGGATTAATGCTGAATGTAAGACAGCATTTCCCCACAGACAGAGGAGCAAAGTCAGTTTGAAACATAGAAATAGTAGTAGGCCATGAAAGTCCTTCAAGCCTGTTCTGCCATTCAGTTATATCATGGCTGATAGGTATCTTAACCTCATCTACCCACTTTGGCTCTGTAACCCTTACGTAACAAAAATCTATGAAACTAAGTTTTAAAATTTTCAGTAGATATCTCAACATCTTTTGGTTGGGTGGGGGATGGTGGGATGTGGGTAGAGTTCCAGATTTTTTTTTTTCTTTGGCCTCCTTATCTCGAGAGACAATGGGTAAGCGCCTGGAGGTGGTCAGTGGAGTGTGGAGCAGCGCCTGGAGTGGCTATAAAGGCCAATTCTAGAGTGACAGGCTCTTCCACAGGTGCTGCAGAAAAATCTGTTTGTCGGGGCTGTTACACAATTGGCTCTCCCCTTGCGCCTCTGTGTTTTTTCCTGCCAACTGCTAAGTCTCTTCGACTTGCCACACTTTAGCCCCGCCTTTATGACTGCCCGCCAGCTCTGGCAAACGCTGGCAACTGACTGCCACGACTTGCGATCAATGTCACAGGACTTCATGTCGTGTTTGCAGACGCCTTTAAAGCGGAGACATGGACGGCCGGTGGGTCTGATACCAGTGGCGAGCTCGCTGTACAATGTATCTTTGGGGATCCTGCCATCTTCCATGTGGCTCACATGACCAAGCCGTCTCAAGCGCCGCTGACTCAGTAATGTGTATAAGCTTGGGGATGTTGGCCGCCTCGAGGACTTCTGTGTTGGAGATACGGTCCTGCCACCTGATGCCAAGTATTCTCCGGAGGCAGCGAAGATGGAATGAATTGAGACGTCGCTCTTGGCTGACATACGTTGTCCAGGCCTCGCTGCCATAGAGCAAGGTACTGAGGACACAGGCTTGATACACTCGGACTTTTATGTTTCGTGTCAGTGCGCCATTTTTCCACACTCTCTTGGCCAGTCTGGACATAGCAGTGGAAGCCTTATCCATGCGCTTGTTGATTTCTGCATCTAGAGACAGGTTACTGGTGATAGTTGAGCCTAGGTAGGTGAACTCTTGAACCACTTCCAGAGCGTGGTCGCCAATATTGATGGATGGAGCATTTCTGACGTCCTGCCCCATGATGTTCGTTTTCTTGAGGCTGATGGTTAGGCCAAATTCATTGCAGGCAGCCGCAAACCTGTCGATGAGACTCTGCTGGCACTCTTCAGTGTGAGATGTTAAAGCAGCATAGCCAGCAAAGAGGAGTTCCCTGATGAGGACTTTCCGTACTTTGGACTTCGCTCTTAGACGGGCAAGGTTGAACAACCTGCCCCCTGATCTTGTGTGGAGGAAAATTCCTTCTTCAGAGGACTTGAAGAAGTGTATGAAGAAGTGCTTCCTGACAATCCCATGAAGTAGTGAATAGGATTGATGCAGGTAATGTGGTTGATTAAAAGAGGAATGTGGATGTGAAATTGGTTAGGGGGCAGAATGCAGAGAATACGGTTGTTTTCCAGAATGGAGGGAAGTGTGCATGGTGTCCCTCAGGGATTGGTGTTGGGACCACAGTTATTAATGATATATATTAATGACCTGGACTTGGGTATACAGGTCAAAATTTCAAAGTTTGCAGATGACACGAAACTCTAAAATGTGAGCAGCAACAGATTTCAGGAGGGCATAGACGGTCTAGTGAAATGGATAGCCTCATGACAGATGAAATTTAACAGAGAAGTGTGAAGTGATTTTTGTAGGAAAAATGAGAAGCAAGTACTTTAGGCAGGATGTTGAGACCTTAGCGAGGGTGCAGAGCAGATTTACTGCAATGCTACAGGGATGAAGGATTACAACAATGTGGAAAAACTAGAGAAACTGGCATTGTTCTGCTTAGAGCAGAGGGTTAAAGAGAGATTTAATAGAGGTGTTCATATCATGAAGGATTTTGATAGAATAAATAAAGAGAAACTGTTTCCAATGACAATGAAATTGTGTTTGACATATTTGTTTTGAGGATGTAACTAGTAGGGTAGATAAAGGGGAACCAGTCGAAGTAGTATACTTGGATTTCCAAACGGCATTCGGCAAGGTGCCACACAAAAAGTTAATATGCAAGCTATGGGCTCATGGAGTTGGGCTGATACATTCGATAGAGGTTTGGTTAACAGACAAGACTCGGAGAGTAGGGATAAATGGGGCATTTTCAAGTTGACCAGCTGTAATTAGTGGAGTGCCGCAGGGTTCGGTGCTGGAGTCTCAGCTATTTACAATCTATATTAATGACTTGGACAAAACGACAGAAAGTGATGTATCTAAGGTTGCTGATGATACAAAGCTAGGTGGGAATGCAAGCTACGAGGAGGACACAAAGAGGCATAAACAGGTTCAGTGAGTGGGCAGCAAAGTTGCAGATGGAGTTTAATGTGGGAAAGTGTGAGGTTATTCACTTTGGTAGAAAGAATACAAAAGATAATTTTGTTTTTTAAAAGGTGTAAAACTTGTAAATGATTTTCAGAGGGACTTGAGTGTACTTGTACAAGTAACACAAAGTTACCATGTGGATACAGCAAGCAATTAGGAAGGAAAATGGCATGTTGGCCTTTATTACAAGGGGATTGAAGTACAAGAATTAAGAGGTCTTGCTACAGTTGTACAGGGCTTTTGTGAGACCACATCTGGAGTGCTATGTGCAGTTTTGGTCTCCGTATTTAAGGAAAGATATACTTGCTGTGGAGGCAGTACAGTGAAGGTTCACCAGATTGGTCCTTGGGGTGAGAGGGTTCTCCTATGATGAGAGGCCAAGTAAATTGGGTCTATAATTTCTGGAGTTTAGAAGAATGAGAAGTGATCTCATTGAAACGTACAAGCTTCTGAAGGGGCTTGAAGGGTAGACGCTGAGAGGTTGTTTCCACTGGCTGGGGAATATAGAACATGGGAGCACAATCTCAGGTTAAGGGGCCAATCATTTAGGACTGAGATGAGGAGAAATTTCTTCAGTCAAAGAGTTGTGTATCCTTGGAATTCTTTACTCAGAGGGTTGTGGATGCTCCATCATAGAATACATTTATGGCTGAAGACAGATTTTTGGTATGTCAAGGGATATGGGAAGTGGCCAGGAAAATGGAGTTGACGCCGAAGATCAACCATGATCGTATTGAATGGCAGAGCAAGCTCAAGGGACCATATTGGTTTTCTCCTGATCCTATTACTTATGTTTTTATGATAAAACAGTCGGTAGCCAGAGGTCGCAGATTTAAGGTAATTGACAGATGAACCAGAGGCGTCATAAGTATACATTTTTTTTCTACAGCAAGTATGATCTGGAATGCTTTGCCTGAAAAGGTGGTGGAAGCAGATCTAATAATAATTTTCAAAAGGGAATTGGATAAACATTTGAAGGGGAAAATTGCAGGGCTATGGAGAAAGAGCAGGCAAGTGGGGCTAATTAGTAGCTCATACAAAGAGCCAAAACCAGCCTCCTTCTGAGCTGTATCAATCTATGATTTTAGGATCACCTCTGAACTGCCTATCTCTAAGGTTAAGATTATGCCCCCTTGTTCTGGACGCCCCATGCAGAAGAAAAAGTTTTTCTCTATCCACCCTATTGACTCCTTTTAATCATTTTAAACATCTCAATTAGATTATTCCTTAATCTTCTCTACTGAAGGGAATGCAAGTCAACTAGTCTGTGCAATGTGTCCCCCTAATTTAACCCTTTTAGTCAGGTATAAATCTGGTGAATCTGTGCATCCCCTCCAAGGCCAATATTCTGTCTCATGTTCTGATACCCAGAATGAATGAAACACTGTACTCTAAATGGAACCTAACATTCCCAGGTAACTAGCTTCAGTCATATTGACCTAGAATGACACAAACAGGCCAGTCAGCCCAATCAGTCTATGCCAGCGTTTCTGCTCCACTTGATCTTCCGCTCCTAACACCTAATCAGCACATACGTCAAATCCCTTCTCCCTCATATGCTTATCTAGCTTCCACTTAAGTGCATCTGTACGATTCACCTCAAGTACTCCCTGTTGTACCAAGTTCCACATTCTGATCACTTTCCAGATTAAAAAAAAACTTTCTGCTGAATTTCCTATTTGATTTCTTGGTGACTATCTTATATTGATGGCCTCTAGTTTTACTGCTCCCCAGAAGCGGAACTACTCTCTCTCTGTCTACTCTATCAAAACCTTTTATAATTTTAAAGACGTCTATTAGATCACCCCTCAACCTCCTCTTTTCTTCAAAAGAAAAGTGACAGCCTGTTCATCCTTTCCTGATGGGTATAACCTTGCAGTTCTGATATCATCCCTGCAAATTTTCTTTGCATTCTCACCAGTACTTCTATATTCTTTTTCATAATATGCCAACCAGAACTGTGCACAGAACTCTATGTTGTCTAACCAAGATTTGATACTTGCCTACGTTGAAGTTGCAGTGTTGCCCACTCAATTTCAGTCCCCCATTGCAACATTCTGCTCCCATCTACACTATTGTCTCTACTGTTCAATTCTCTTCCTTCAGAAATAAATCCAAGTGCTTGTTTTTTTATTACGGCCTTATTAATCTGTAACTACTTTTGGTGATTTGTGTATTTGTACTCCCAGATTCCTTGGCTCCTCTATACCCAATTTAGATGTTTATTTTCCAAGCAATACGTGACCTCCTTACTTTTCTTGCCAAAATATAATACCTCACACTTGTCAGCGTTGAAATTAATTTACCAATTATGTGTCCATTCTACAAGTTTATTAATGTCTTGTAATTTGTTACAGTCCTCTTCAGTATTGGCTATCCCCACCAATTTGGTGTCATCACAAATTTAGAAATTGTGTTTTTGATTCCAAAGTCTAGATTGTTAATGTAAATTGTGAACAACAGTGGTCCCAGTACTGATGCTTGTGGGACATCATTTCTTACCTTCTGCCACTCTGAATAGCTACCTGTTACTCTCTACATTCTGCCTTGCAGCCAGCTACCTATCCGTTCTGCTACTTGTCCCCTGACTCCACATGTTCTGACCTTATTAGTCTAGTATGTGGTGCCTTTTGTGCATTTATATATATATTACATCTACTACATTATCTTTGTTTACTCTCTCCATTACTTTTACAAAGAATTCAGTGAGGTTGGTTGCATACGTGCTATTTCAGTGTGGAGAAATCAGCTTCTCTCATCCCTCCGATTTTTTCACTATTCCTGCCTTCCTTGATTAGACACTCTCCCTGGGCATTGGTTCCAGTGCTTGTTGTTGCACCATTGTGACTGCTGAGCCTGATCCTATACTGACTGGATCTCCCAAGTGTGCCTTCGCAGCATGGCTCACTGGGTGGTTTTATTCCTCCCAATCTGTCATATCATGACCACTGAGGCTAATCGTAGAACCACAAATGCTCTGACTAAGATCAAGTCAATCAGCAGTCTGGGAATTGATTTTGAACCCGCTATTAGGTCAGTGAGAGTGCTTTAAGAGTACATGCTGAGGGGCAGGGGAAAAGTGAAACAAAAAAGCATTGAATGGCCCTTCCCAGAGGAGCTTAAAACAAAATTCATAATTGCTCAGAGGAAGTTGTTTCTCAGCAGCTGCATCCATTTTATTTGATTGTCTCCAATAGAGCATCAATCCCCTTACATCATAGCAGTGCTGCCGCGATATGTGGAGATTCGTACCTTCGAGCCACGCCTACTTGTACAGAGTGTGGAGCTGCAAAGGCCACGGTTTATCACGTCAGGAGGGTAAGTGAGTATGCCTCTTTCACAGTTCCATTGCCTTCCCAAAACATAATGGGAAATGAATTGTTCCAGGTCAGGCTGCTTAGCTCAGCTGGAAGATTGAAGTATGACATGGCACTGGGACTTGAATGCACAGCCAAAAAGTACTAAATGGAATGTTCCCTCTAAAGTTTTGTTGTCATGTGCAGCCAGTTCTTTTTAATGCGCGGTACCTTTATTTTTTTTTTTGCAGCCACACATGCACTGTTTAATACTGAGCGAGGCCTGCATGGTACCTTAGTGCACAGCTTAGTGGGAATATTGGTTGTACTCATGGTGTTACTGTTGCTGACATACTGCATATTTGTGTAGCTGAAATCGTCAGATATGCCTAGCAGATGGCAGTCCTTATGTAGCCTCAATATTTTTCCTATAGTGTGGAGCCCAATACTGCACACCGTACTCTAACTGAAAACCTATTCAGGTATCGTAAGGGCTCATTATTATCCCTGGGCTTTTATATTCTGTACCTCTTGTGATATAACCTAAAGTTCCATTAACTTTTTGTTTTAGTTTTATCAAGCTAGGTTCTGCCTTCAGTGTCCTGTGAACTTGTATCAAATTCCTCTGATCTTCCACAACACTAAGCTTATTTCTATTACTGTTTTTAATCAGTGTGTCACCTCTCACATATACAGATCAGTAAATGAGTACACCCTCCACTTTCTCCCTATTTCCACACTGATGACATCTTTGTTTCACAACAAACCAAGCAGTCTCAGAGCCCCTTTTCTTTTCAGCCACCTTCACTCTGTGGTTATTTTTTGTCCTCCTTTTCCCCTCAGTCATAAGATTTGTATTGTCTTACCAATAAAAGAGAAACGCTGGTGTGAATGTCTGTTTGTTTGTACTTTTATTGGCTTCATTATGATGCTGTACTTTTTTTTGGATGAAGGATGAGGAATGTGAAGGTAATGAGATGTACACGAGTAGCATGCAAGTAGCAAGCTGCCCCCACCTGGTGTGCTTTCTTTCCAAGAAGACTGCTGAAATTCTTATGGAAATATTTTAGTTTAATGATCCAACATGTTGTACCTGCAGTCATTTGTGATTAAACCAGCTAGCTGGGCAGTTATAATGAATGATAGAAAATAAGTATTCATTTCTTTTCCTCTCCTCTTTCTCTCCCACTGGCCACCAACTTCTCTTTTCAGGCCTAACATTGTCTATGTGGCCAGCAATCACTTTGTTTGGCGATTGGTACCTGTTTCAATTGCAACTCAGATTCGACAGCTTCTTCAAGACAAGCAGTTTGAATTGGCATTGCAGCTTGCTGTAAGTAATTATAAAATATACCTTTAGTTATTGCATGTCTTTTTAAACTACCCCTGCAAAACTCAATATTTATATGTGAGGTTCTTGTTCCATGTGCCTCCGAGTTGGGAAGGTGGAATGATCTTAACTATGGTATGACCCTAGACTGCAGTATTTTAAGTATTGGACCAAATGATGGGTCACGATTATCACTTTAAAAAGTAATCTCCTTATGATGACGAGAGATGTAAAATATATACTCGACTATTCTGCGCAGTTTTCACTCGGCACGTATGTGAATAAGATTGTGTGTTCTGTTGTCACTGGCTGTTGTTTTTATTTTTTTTTTCAGGAGGACATGGACAGGCAGCAGGTTAGGCAGATAAGTGGCCAGAGCAGTTCACTACAGAGGAATATGAAGTGGTACATTTAGAGAAAAGAAAGTGAATAGAATATTTTTTTAATAGTTTGGAAGAACAAAGATCTAGGGTTCAGATAAGAGATCTTCAAAGGAAGCTTGCAGGTGGTAAAGGCCATCAATAGGCAAATTTGATCTTTTTGTTTTATACCCAAGGTATTTAATATAAAAGCAAACAAGAGATATTGAATGTGTACAAGACGTTGATTAAGCCACAGTTGGAGCATTGCATGCAGTTCTGTACATTCCCATGGTGGTAAAGGATTTTTAGAGCCAAAATTCACTAGATTGATACAAGAAACAAACAATTATTATGTAGCAAGGTTCAAAAACTTGGTGCATTTTCATTGCAATAGAGAAGATATAGGATCAAATTTATTATGTTTTGGTTGGTAAATAGTGAAAGGTTAGTCAACCACAAAAACAATCACTAACTAGGGTACAGACCAACGATTATCACTGCATGAATTAAGGAAGTTTAAGCAATATATCCCCCTGAATGGGGGTTATTTGAACATGCAATGCTTTATCACAAGTGGCTATTGAGGCAAAGGATGTAACACTATTTAAAAAGAAATTTGTTAATATTTGAAAAGGAAAGGGCATAATGAAAGGACAAGTCAAAGGCAATGGGATGATTGTGGGATAGCTCCATTGGAAGAATTATAGACACAATAGGTCAAACGATGGCCACCTCAGCTTTGATTTCTGATCCTCTGTCCATCCATTGTAATTTCTAAAGGAAACAGTCTGTACCTGTAACCTGGTACCGAAAGCTTCTTGAAATATTTGAGGACAACTGGGGATATTCTTGGGAAAATTGTGTACATAGGAACATACGAATTAGGAGGCCACTCAGCCCCTTGAGCCTGCTCCGCCATTCAACAAGATTATGGCTGATCTGATTGTAACCTCAACTACACATTCCCGCCTACCCCCAATAATCTTTCACCCTGTTGCTTATCAAGAATTTATCTACCCCTGCCTTAAAAATATTTAACTACTCTGTTTCCACCGCCTTTTGAGGAAGAGAGTTTCAAAGACTCACGACTCTCAGCGAAAAAATTTCTCCTCATCTCTGTCTTAAATGGGTGATCCCCTAGTTCTAGGTTCTTCCACAAGAGGAAACGTTCTTTCCACATCCACCCTGTCAAGACCACTCAGAATCTTATATGTTTCAATCAAGTTGCCTCTTACTCTTCTAAACTCCAGCGAGTACAAGCCTAGCCTGTCCATCCTTTCCTCATAAGACAACCTGCCCATTCCAGGTACTAATCTAGTAAACCACCTACTCTGAACTTCCAATGCATTTACATCCTTCCTTAAGTAAGGTGACCAATACAGTACACAGTACTCCAGATGTGGTCTCACCGATGCCCTGTATAACAGAAGCATAACCTCTCTACTTTTGTATTCAATTCCTGTCGCAATAAATGCTAACATTCTATTTGCTTTCCTAATTACTTGCTGTACCTGCATACTAACCTTTTGCGATTCATGTACTAGGACACCCAGATTCCGCCGCATCTCCGAGCTCTGCAATCTCTCACCATTTAGATAAGGGGGCTGCATTTACTGACAGCGCAACTACTAGGTGGTGCAGGACTAGCACATGCACAAATGCAGCCTCTTCCAATGACATTTCAGTGTCTGCTACTCTCGGGCAGCTGCCAGTAATAAAGATGGCGCAGCTCAATTTATCACAGAAAACATTTTCAAGCTGAGAATACCCTCAATGGCTGCCATTGTCGCCTCCACCCCACCCCCAACTGTCCCTCGCTCCCTCCTGCTCCTGTCTTCTCGCTGCTTGCTCCTTACTGCCTTCCCTTAGCCACTTGCTGCGGCCTCGTCGCTCGCCTCTGCTCTCCGGCCACTCGTTCCCCACTCCCTCTCTCCTCCCCCCCCCTCCACCCCCGCAACCCCATTGTCTGACCACTTTCTCCCTCTCTCTTTCTCTCCCCTCCCCCCCCCCCCCCCCAACTGCTCGCTCCCCACTTTCCCCAACCCCCATCCCACTCTCTGGTCACTTGCTCCCCATTTCATCCCCCACCTCACTCCAGCAGTTTGTTCCAGGCCATGACGCTTGGCCTCTTCTTGGCCACTCGCTCCCACGTTCGATAGTTCCTCACCGTACCGCCCGAAGAATCAAGGCAGCCCACGAGGGGTGACGGGGCGACATGGGAGCGAGTGGCCGAGAGGAAGTGGCGTGGCCTGGAGCGAGCAGCTGGAGGTGGGGTGGGAGGCGGGAAGTGAGCGGCCGGAGAACGGGGTTGGGGAAGAAGCAGGGGAGTGAAGAGCTGGAGGAGGGGAATCGGGGGTGGAAGTGGGGAGCTAACGGCCGGAGAGCAGGTGGGCGGGGGGGGGAGCGAGGAGTGGGTAACGATTGGCCAAGAGGGTGGGGGGGGGGAGGAGGGGTGGTGGTGCTGGGTGAGGAGCAGTAACGAGGTCTGGAGTGGGAGGAGTTGGGGGGGGTGGTGGTGTGTCGGGGTGAAGAAAGCGCCAAGGGGGGAAGCGAGTGCCCAAGGGGGGAGAGCGGCCGGTGGGGTGGGAGCGAGTAGCTGAGGCAGGCAGGGGGAGCGAGTGGCTGAGGGAAGGCAGTGACGTGGCGGGAATCTAACTGCGTGAAGTGGCAATTGAAGCAGGGATGGTGAGAGGGAGCGAAGTACTGTTCGGGTGAATGGAGATGGCTGTTGAGGGATGAGGACTTCATTGCATGGTGACGTCATGCGCACGTATGCGTGCATTCATACTGGCAAATGTTTGCACACATTAATGACGTCCGCGATCACTCTGCGCATGCCATGCGTTGTCAGGAGTCACTTTGTTTTTATAATATGCTTTTTAAATCTTTCTGGCACAGTGGCGCAGTGGTTAGCACTGCAGCCTCACAGCTCCAGGGACCCGGGTTCGATTCTGGGTACTGCCTGTGTGGAGTTTGCAAGTTCTCCCTGTGTCTGCGTGGGTTTTCTCCGGATGCTCCGGTTTCCTCCCACAAGCCAAAAGACTTGCAGGTTGGTAGGTAAGTTGACCATTATAAATTGTCACTAGTATAGGTAGGTGGTAGGGAAATATAGGGACAGGTGGGGATGTTTGGTAGGAATATGGGATTAGTGTAGGATTAGTATAAATGGGTGGTTGATGGTCAGCACAGACTCGGTGGGCCGAAGGGCCTGTTTCAGTGCTGTATCTCTAATCTAATCTAAAATGGACAATTTCACATTTTCACATTTTCCCACATTATACTCCATTTGCCTGATCTTTGCCCTATCTATATCCCTTTGTAGCCTCCTTATGTCCTCTTCACAAGTTATTTTCCTATCTGTCTTTGTGTCATCTGCAAATTTAGCAACCATACCTTCGGTCCCTTCATCTAAGTCATTTATATAAATTGTAAAAGGTTGAGGCCCCTGCATTGATCCCTGTGGCGCACCACTCGTTACATCTTGCCAACCAGAAAATGACCCATTTATGGCTACTCACTGTTTCCTGTTAGCGAGCCAATATTCTATCCATGCCAAAATGTTATCCCCTACACCATGAGCTTTTATTTTCCACAATAACCTTTGATGTGTCACCTTATCAAATGCCTTCTGGAAATCCAAGTACAGTACAGTCACTGGCTCCCCATTATCCACAGTGCATGTTAATTCTTCGAAGAACTCCTATATATTGGTTAAGCGTGATTTCCCTTTCACCAAACCATGTTGACTCTGCCTGATTACCTTGAATTTTTCTGAGTGCCCTGCTTTAACGTCTTTAATAATAACTTGTAACATTTTCTCAATGACAGGTGTTAAGCTAACTAGCCTGTAGTTTCCTGCTTTCTGTCTCCCTCCCTTTTTGAATAAAGGAGTTAAGTTGGCTATTTTCCAATGTAATGGAACTTTCCCCGAATCTAGGGAATTTTGGAAAATTAAAACCAACACATCAACTATTTCACTAACCACTTCTTTAAGACTCTAGGATGAAGCCCATTAGGACTCGGGGACTTGTCCGCAACTCCAGCAATTTGCTCAGTACTACTTTCCTGGTGATTGTAATTTTCTTGTGTTCCTCTCTCCCTTCCATTTCCTGATTTACAGCTAATACTGTGATGTTACTTGTATCCTCAATAGTGAAGACCGATGCAAAATACCCGTTCAATTCATTTGCCATCTCCTTATTTTCCCTTATTAATTCCCCAGACTCACTTTCTATAGGACGAACACTCATTTTATTAACTCTACTTTTTTAAATATCTTTGGAAACTCTTACTATCTGTTTTTATATTTCTAGCTAGCTTTCTCTCGTACTCTAATTTTACCTTCCTTATCAATATTTTAGTCATTTTTTGCTGTTTTTTATATTCTGTCCAATCTTCTGACCTGCCTCCCATCTTTGTGCTCCCAAAAAAACTGGAAAGAGGTTAGGGAAGGGGACAAGGGAATGGAGTTTTTACAGTGTATTCAGGGATCCTTTCTTTTGCCGTTCAAGAAGAGAGGAATCCTACTGGGTTGAAAAATACTTACCAGCTTTTTTTCAACAATTCCTCCCTTCACCCACCATGTACCAGGAGCGAAACACACTGTTGCTCAGTGCTGGCCCGGCACTCTGAATCGTGTTCACCTCCCCCTCCACGCGGTCTCTGCGAGCTCATCTTATCTCTTCTCGTTCCCCCACCCCCCAATCACTTTTTATTGGTCAGCGACCCCAGCATTGGCAGACTGGAACAAAGTGCACACCATGATTGGCTGATTGGCAGGCCGGAACGAAGTGCACTATGACTGGCAGTCTGGTTCGAAACCTTCGGCGGGCTGGAGTTTGGCCCACAGGCCATATGTTGAACAACCCTGTGTTAGATGAAGTGGGGTGGAAGGAGGCTTGTGTGGAGCAAAAATGCCAGCATTGACTAGTCCGGCTGATTGGCCTGTTTCTGTGCTGCAGACTTGATGTAATTCTCTACCTAATGAACCATACCTGTCATAGGAACAGGAGTAGGCCTTTTAACCCCTCAAGCCCATTCTGCCAGTCAAATGAGATCATGGCTGACCTGGACCCTAACTTCACATACCTGCTTTTTCCCACAATCCCTTAATACCTTTGGCTAACAAAAATCTTACCAATTTCAGTTTTAAAATTAACTATTGATCAAGCATCAGTTGCTGTTTGTAGAAGAGAGTTCCAAACTTGTACAACCCTTTGTGGATGATTGTGGATAATTTCGCTCCTGAAAGGTTTCTCTCTCAATTTTAGACTGTGCCCCCTAGTCCTAGACTTTTTTTAACTAGTGGAAGTACTTTCTCTCTATCTACCCTATCTCTTTCCCTTTAATATCTTGAAAACTTTGATTGAATCACTCCTGAACCTGCTAAGTTCCAGGGAATACAACTCAACTTTGTCATCTTTCCGAGTAATTTAACCCTTGGAGTCCAGGTATCATTCTGGTTAATCAATGCTGCGCTCCCTGCAAGGCCAGTATATTCTTCCTAAGATGTGGTGCCCAGAACTGCTCACAGTTCTCCACATGTGGTCTAACCAGGGCTTTATATAGCTGAAACATGACTTTTGCCCCCTTGTATTCTAGTCCTGTAGAGATAAAGGCCAGCATTTCATTAGCCTTTTTGATTATTTTCTGTACCTGTTCATGATATTTTAATGATCTATGTACCTGGACCTTTGAATCTCTTTGGGCCTGCACTGTTTATAGCGTTTCACCATTTAGAAAGTACCCTGTTCTATTCTTCTTGGGTCCAAAGTGAATGACCTCGCATTTTCCTACATTGAAATCTACTTGCCCAATCGCTTAATCTATCAATATCTCTTAATAATTTTATGCTTCTGTCTACAGCTGCTTACAATACTGCCTATCTTTGTGCCATTAGCAAATTTGGGCATGTGGCTTTTGATCCCGTCTAAATTATTAAGAAATACAGTGAGGCCCGAATACAGGTCCTTGTAGCATCCTGCTAATGAGAGTACCTGTCCATTATCCCCACTCTCTGTCTTCTGCTGCTCAGTCAATTTCCTAACCAGGCCAAAAATTTGCCTTCAATTCCATGAGCTTCAACTTCAGCTCAAAGTCTGTTATGACGGACTTTATCAAATGCCTTCTGGATGTCCATATAAATAACGTTGATAGGCATTCCCCGTCCGCTACTTTTGTCACCTCTTCAAAAAATATTCAGTCAGGTTTGTCAGGCATGACCAACCCTTCACAAATCCATGCTTACTCGCTCTAATCAGCCAAAATGTTCAAAGCGCTTAGTCACCCTGTCTTAAATTATAGACTAGCAATTTTGCAACTCAGATATTAGGTTAACTGCTCTATAATTCCCTGGTTTCCCTCTGTCACTTTTCTTAAATTGTAAAGTGACATGCACAATTTTCTAATCTAAAGGAACAGTTCCCGAATCGAGAGAACTTTGGAAGATTATAATTAAGGTATCTGAAATGTTCTCGCCTACTTCCTTTAAAACCCTGGGATGGAAAGCATCTGGCCCTGGAAATTTGTCACTCTTTAGTGCCATTATTTTGGTAATAACTGTTACTTTGCTGACATTAATTTTGGTGAGTCCCTGTCCCTGAGTCAAAATTAGTTTCCTTGGCATGTCTGGCATATTGACAATGTTGCCCAGGTCTTGCTGCATATGGGCATAGACTGCTTCATTATCTGCAGAATTGCAAATAGAACTGAACACTGTGTGCAATCACCAGCGAAAAGCCCTACTTCTGACCTTACAACGGCGGGAAGGTCATTGATGAAGCAGCTGAAGGTAATTGGACCTAAAGCACTGCTCTGAGAAACCCATGAAGTGATGTCCTGGGGCCTCCAACAACCACAACCATCTTCCTTTATGACTCCACCCACTGGAGAGTTTTCCCTCCTCTCTGTCCACTTCAATTTTACTCGGACTCTTTGGTGCCACGCTGAGTCAAATGCTGCCTTGATGTTAAGGGCAGTCACCCTCACCTGAAATTCAGCACTTTTGTCCTTATTTGCACTGAGGTTGTAATGGGGTCTACAGACAAGAACCCAAACAAAGCATCGGTTAGCAGGTTATTGGTAAGTGATATTAGGTCATTGATAGCACCTTCCAACATTTTGCTACTGATCGAGAGTAGGCTAATAGGATGGTAAATGGCAGATTTGTCCTCCTTTTTGTTGACAAGAGGTACTTGGGAAATTTTCCATATTGTTGGGTAGAAGCTGATATCGCTGTACTGGAGCTGCTTGGCTAGAGGTGCAGTTAATTCTGGAGCACCACCTTTAGTAGTACAAATGGTATTTGTGATGGTGGAGACCTCAGAAAGAGGCGAAGAATGACTGGATATGGCAGGACTGCAGAGCTTTGGCCTAATCCATTGTTTGTGGGAGTACTTAGCTCTGTCTAAAGTATGCTACTTTTATTGTTCAGCATGCTGAACAGTCCTGTGTTGTAGCTTCATCTGGTTGCCGCCTTATTTTCAAGTATGCCTGCTGTTGCTCTTGCATTATCTTCGGCACTCTTCATTGAGCCAGGGTTGATCATCTGGCTTGATGGTGATTGAGGGAGGGAAATGTCAGGCCATGAGGTTATAGGTTGGTGGTATACAGTTCTGTTGCTGGTGGCTGAGGGCCACAGTTCCTCATGGAATGCTCAATTTTGAGCTAAAACCATTAATCTATTCCACTTAGCATGGCAGTAGTGCCACACAATAGGATGGAGGGTTCCTTCATTGTAAAGACAGGACTTGGTCGCCACAAGGACTGTGCAGTGATCACTCCTACCAATGGACAGATAAGTTAGTGAGGACAAGGTGAAGTAGATTATTTCCTCATGTTCGTTGTCTCACTACCAGCTGCAAGCCCAGTCTGGCAGCTATGTCAGTACTCGATCAGTGGGTACTACTGAGCCACTCAGAGTGATGGAGTATGTTCTGTGCCCTTGATATCCTTGGCGCTTCCTGCAAGTGGTGTTCAACATGGAGGAGTACTGATCCATCAGCTGAGGGTGGTGATAATCAGCAGAAGGTTTTCTTGTCCCCATGTTTGACCTGAGCTATGAGATTTCGTTGGGTTCAGAGTCAAGGTTGAGAATTCCCTGGGCCAGTCCCACATGACTGCATACCACTGTGCCCCCACCTCTGGTGAATCTGTCCTGTTGGAGATGGTGACTGGGAGTTTTAAACCTTTCCTGATGGGTATGATCCTATGACTGTGTCAGGCAGGTTTTGTTCTTATTCTTTGTAGCAGTTTGATAGAATGGAGTGACTTTCAGGTCACTTCAGTTCTGATGAAAGGTCACAGACCTGAAGTGTTAATTTTGTTTCTCTCTCCACAGATGCTGCCCGACCTGCTGAGTATTTCCAGCACTTTGTTTTTATTTCAGATTTCCAGCATCTGCAGTATTTTGCTTTTGACTTTTTTTTATTATTATAGAGTCGCCACTTTGGTGTGGGACTGGAGTTGTGTGAAGGCCAGACCAGTTAAAAGATATTCGTGAACCAGTTTTTATACAACAATCCTACATGTCACTTTTTCAGTTGTTTCAAATTTCAAACTGTCATGGTGGGGTTTGATCTCGTGTTCTCTGGATTACGAGTTGAGTGATATAAGGACTATGCTACCACTTAGCAACAGGTCGCCAACATGAATATTCACCGATGAAGGGTCACTGACCCGAAACGTTAACTCTGCTTCTCTTTCCACAGATGCTGCCAGACCTGCTGAGTGGTTCCAGCATTTCTTGTAGATATTATATATGAATATTCACCTACCTGAATAAAATGAATGTTGGGTGGCAGTAAATAATATCTGATTGTGATCTGAATGATTTAAGCTGGTGACATCTTCTGTTTACCCCAGGAGCTGCAGATTGTTTATCCCCTTGCATTTTATACCTTGTACATGTTCTTGATGAACCGAACGAGTTTCTGCAAAGTGAGCTGGCTTCGGAGCTCACTTAATGGGGTACATAATCTTTGCAGATTTTGCATCTCATACACCTGCAATAGCACCGCAGCCTCACAGCTTCAGCGACCCAGGTTCAGTTCTGGGTACTGCCTGTGCGGAGTTTGCAAATTCTCCCTGTGACCACGTGGTTTTCCGCCTTGTGCTCTGGTTTCCTCCCACAGCCAAAGACTTGCAGGTTGATAGGTAAATTGGCCATTGTAAATTGCCCCTAGTGTAGTTAGGTGGTAGGAGAATGGTGCAGATGTGGTAGGGAATATAGGGTTAATGTAGGATTCGTATAAATGGGTGGTTGATGGTCGGCACAGACTCGGTGGGCCGAAGGGCCTGTTTCAGTGCTGTATCTCCAAATAAATAAAAAATAATTGACGTTTGCAAAGTGTGAATTGCATGATGTTTAAGAATTCACTTATAATGAGGCAGATAGTTTAGGGAATTAAAATACTGCAGGTACCATTTTCTGCAGCCACAAAATTGTGGAGCACTTGGTCCTAGATACTCTTCAGATTGCACCAATACTCTTTGCTGTCTCCCCCGTGGAACATTTGGTGGGAAGCTGATATGTTGGAGACCTTCTGGTAGACATGTCATATAGCATAGGCCTTAATGTGCCACCAGATACATGCAGCACATTTTGGGCAAGTTGGAGTTCATGAGATGTGAACAAAGGAAGGCTGATTCCTGCACTTACTTGATTCCAATCGAAATTTTCATTAGTGGATTGCTTTTTCGTCGGGGGCTGGATGTCCTGTGGTAATTTTCTCAAAAAAAAAAGGTGACAGCCCACCCATCCTTGAGTATTTGTCTGAAGAATTGCTGTTTGTGTTTCAGAAAATGAAGGATGACTCAGACAGTGATAAGTGGCAGCAGATTCACCACATTCAGAACCTGTTTGCTTTCAATCTTTTCTGCCAAAAACGCTTTGATGACTCCATGCAGGTTTTTGCTAAGCTTGGCACAGGTGAGCATGTGGCTTTTTTAAAAAACGGTTGATCCAAGGTCCACAGTGCTGGGCAACATTGGGATTCAAAAGAGATGATGAGTTGAAGCCCTTGTTAACATACTTATAATTCTTGCTTCCCCTTCTAGAATCATGCATTAGTGATTAGGTGATGCCAAGCTTGAGTTTTAAATGTTAATGTGAAAGAGAGAGAGAGAGAAAGAAAGAAGTAAGACAGTGGAGGTGCTGAGAAGTAATGAGTCGGAATTGGAAACTGTATGATGAGATTTGATTTCAACATGTGAGGATGCAAAGGAGGGTGTAATACTGTGAATTTGGTGCTTGCAAGAAATGAGAGGTATAATTTCAGAGAGAAACTATCTACAAACTGAAGGGGTGTGAAAGAGGTTTGGATTGCAAATGTTCACTTTTTAAGGGTTACAGAAGCAGTGAGAAGTACTGAATTTGGACAATTGTAAAGTTGTTGGTCTCTGCTGAAGTTATTGGATGGTCTTTGTTTCCAGGTGGAGCTGTATTAAATTCACTGTGCTTTTTTATTAAATGTATTGCATTTGATTTATCAGATCCCACTCATGTAATTGGGCTGTACCCAGACCTGTTGCCGGCTGACTACAGGAAACAACTTCAGTACCCAAATCCTCTTCCCACATTATCCACTGCAGAACTGGAGAAAGCACATTTAGCACTCATAGACTACTTGACGCAGGTAAATGCATCTGTGGAATCATGACTGAACTGATTTAAATACACCCAGGAAGGGGCTTGTATATAACTAAAGGTGAATGAATGACCCTGGGGCTTAAAACCTGCCTGATTTGAATGCAGCTGGAGAGCTTGTTCAATGTCTGTCATGAGTAAATAAACCTGAAAGAGTAGGCTGCTTGGTATTACTGAATGCACTAGGCAGGGAATTTTATACAGCGATGATCATAGAATCATAGAGAGATACAGCACTGAAACAGGCCCTTCGGCCCATCGAGTCTGTGCTGACCATTAACCACCCATTTATACTAATCCTACATTAATCCCATATTCCCTACTACATCCCCATCTTCCCTCAATTCTCCTACCACCTACCTATACTAGGGGCAATTTACAATGGCCAATTTGCCTATCAACCTGCAAGTCTTTGGCTGTGGGAGGAGACCAGAGCACCCGGTGGAAACCCACGCGGTCACAGGGAGAACTTGCAAACTCTGCATAGGCAGTACCCAGAACCTGGGTCGCTGGAGCTGTGAGGCTGCAGTGCTAGCCACCGCACCACTGTGCCGCCCTGTGATATAAGTGAATGCGCCAGGGTTTGGAGATGGGAGGAAATTTGGTATACTACCTGGTATGAGTGAACAAAATTGAACTTCAGGTGCTTTGTGTTATCTATGAGAAGACATGCCGAACATCTAATGTGGGTGAACGTATACAGGAACTTGTGGAATCAAGTATGCAGTGATGTAATAGGAAGGTTCCCTGTGGGTTTAAAGTCAAAATTCTGGTGGTGGTGTAAGCCAGGGGTCAGCAACCTTTTTTTTTTAACCTGAAGAGACTTTTTTTTTAAATGGCCAAAAATAAAAGCTATTGGGAGCTGCAAAGCAAAATTTCAGCATTTTTAAACCAAATACTTGGAAAATTGCCAAGTGTCTCTGGTAGAATGCATAATTTACATTTCTAATGAATAAAATACATGTATTTAATTTATGTATCAATATAAAAAAATCTATTACAATAGACCTAACTCTGAATTATCATTTTTTGGACTTTTTTTAAACTTATTTTGTCAGTAAAGACATCTTTGAAACAAACTGTAACTTAAGGTGTGTAAAATTAAGACAATTTTGTCAGCTATTATTTCTTGTAATTTGAAAGAAAAGCTTCTAATTGCACATTGAGAATAATTTATTGTCTCAGTTATATTAGAAATAATAATGGTAGCAACCATAAATCCTGTTCATCGAACCAAAGGCATTATCTATAACCGTGGTGTCGCTATACCACTTAAACAGATTTATTTAAAGCACGATAATTTTTGTTAAAATAATCATTTGAAGCTATAAAAAGCTATCTTCACAATAAAAACAAGGCTTTTACTTTTGTTGACATAATTATTTCAGGCTTTTTTACATTAATGTGATCCAACTGGTAAAGGTTGGGAGCCGCAGGTCAGATGTCAAAGAACCGCAGGTTGCAAACCCCTGGAGTAAGCCTTTATTAACATGTTGTTTATAATTCTTGCCATTCCTCCAAGAAACGAACCCATTTGGTAAAACAGCTGCATGATTCAGATCCTTCTACCACATCACCCCTCATGGAAGGAACCCCAATCATCAAGTCAAAGAAAAAATTGCTTCAGATCATCGACACGACATTACTGAAGTGTTACCTTCACGTGAGTAGGGCAATAAGTCCAACTTTAAAGACAAGATGAATGTTATATTTTCTTCAGTTTTTTTTTAAAGGTCTTAACCTGGAATGAGTATAGTTTTGTGTGAGGCTGCCTTCCTTTTGATGCTTGCCCTCCTACTCGCTCTTCATTGTTCAATCTAAACGACAGGTGTGAGCAAGACATTCAAGGTCTAGGAATGGTCATCAGGAACAGGATTTATCCCCTCTCTGTGCCAGGTCCTTTGGTCCCAACTGCTACCCTGCCTAAGATAAGCTAATTCAGCAAAGATTGAGATTTGAGCCTGCAATCTTCTAGTCTGTGTAGCTTGGAACCACATTGTATGGTGCATGTGCCCACTGCGATATCATTATGGGGCAATTAGTAAGGGAGGGACTATGTATGGTACATATCCACAAAGATGTTACTGAATATCCAAGTCCAGGTCATTAATATGTATCAAAAAGAGCACTGGGCCTAATACTGACCCCTAGGGAACACCACTGTACCTCCCTCCAGTCTATAAAAAAAACAACAGTTCATTACTGCTTTCTCCTTTCTGTACCTTAGCCAATTTTGTATCCATGCTGCCACTACCCGCTTAATCCCATCGACTTCAATTTTGTTAACAAATCTATTATGTGGTACTTGTCAAATGCTTTTTGAAAGTCCATATGTATAGCATTAGCTGCATTATCCTCATTAATCCTCTCTCTTTATCATAAAACTCAATCAAGTTAGTCAAACGTGATTAACCTTTAACAAGTCCATGCTGACTTTCACTTATTAGTCTACACTTTTCCAAATGCCAATTAATTTTGTCCTGGATTATTGTGTCTCAAAGTTTACCCATCACCAGCATTAAGCTGACTGGCCTTTAAGTTGCTGGGTTTATCCCTTTATTGAAAAGAAGTGGAACATTTGCAGTCTTCCGGTCCTGTGGCATCACGCCATATCCAAGGAAAAGGATTGTGGCCAGGGCCTCCACAATTTCGACCCTTACTTCCCTCACTAATTTGGGTGCATCCCATCTGGACCAGGTGACTTTTTTACTTTGAGGACAGGCAATCTTTTAAGTACCTCTTTATTTTTATCCTATCCAATATTGCTACTGCCTCCTTCTTTACTGCCAGATTCACATTATCCTCCTCTTGTGAAGACAGATGCTAAGTGCTCATTTAGTACCTCACCCATACCCTCTGTCTCCACAAGAAATCTCCCTTTTGGTCACTAATTGGCCACATCCTTGCTTTGATGATCCATTTACTGTTTATGTTTTATGTTAGCTGCTGATCTATTCTCTCTCTCTTTGCCCCACTTAATTCTTTTTTTTAGATATCTGTACTTTCTACTGTATTATGAACCTTATAGTTGTCATAAGTTGCCTTTTTCTCTGTCATTTTAACTTTTCTCTCTCATCGTCCAGGAAGCTCTAGCTTTGGTGCCCTTCCTTGAACATGGGAATTTGTCTGCCCGTCTTAAACTGTCTCGCATTTGAAACGTTAACGTTTCAGGTGTGTGACCTTTCATCAGAACTGTGAACTTTCATATGATGAAAGGTCATACACCTGAAAAGTTAACTCTGTTTCTCTCTCCACAGATGCTGTCAGACCTGCTGAGTGTTTACGGCATTTTCTGTTTTTAGATCAAGAAAGTTCTCTTGTACACATTTGATGAATTCCTCCCCCTCTTTGCCCTTTACACTGTTACTATCCCAGTCTAAATTAGGATAATTGAAATCCCCCATTATCACTACTCTGTGGTTCTTGCATCTCTGTAATTTGCCTGCAAATTTGCTCCTCTATCCCCTTCCTGCTATTTGGTGGCCTGTAGTGTACACTCAGCAGTGTAATAACTCCTCTAATATTAATTCTAACCAAATAGATTCTGTCTTTGACCCCTTAACTAAATCATCCCTCTCCAGTGCTATAACAGTTCTTTGATCAATACTGCAAACCCTCTCTTCCTTTTTTTTCTTCCTTTTCTTTTTTGAATATCCTGTAGCCAGGAATACTAAGTTCCTAATCTTCTTCTTCTTTGAGCCAAGTTTCTGTTATTGCCGCTATCTCATAGTTCTATTTGGTGACTTGTGCCTGCAGCTTACCAACTATATTTGCCACACTATGTGCATTAATATACATGCACTCCAAACCCACCTTAGGCTGCCTTGCATTTGTCCCCCGTCTGATCCCTCCTATTTCTGAGCTGTTCTTTAGTACTATTTATGCCACCCAGTCCTCTGTGTACATTGTTTCCCCTCTCTAATGTTTCACCCCCATGTCCCTCACCCTGCCAAATTAGTTTAAACCCTCCATCACAGCACTAGTTATGAACATACAAATCAGGAGCAGGAGTAGGCCACTCGGCCCCTTGAGCCGGCTCCGCCATTCAATAAGATCATTGCGAATCTGATTGTAACCTCAACTCCACATTCCCGCCTCGCCTACCCCCAATAACCTGTCACCCCCTTGCTTATCACGAATCTTCTCTACCTCTCCCTTAAAAATATTCACAGACTCAGCTTCCACCGCCTTTTGCGGAGAGAGTTCCAAAGACTCAACCCTCTGAGAGAGAAAATTTCTCCTCATCTCTGTCTAAATGGGCGACACCTTATTTTTAAACAGTGACCCCTAGTTCTAGATTCTCCCACAATACTCATGGGTTTGAATCCCACCATGGCAGATGGTGAAATTTGAATTCAATTTATAAATCTGGAATTAAAAAAAGCTAGTCTAATAATGACCATAAAACCATTGTCGATTATTGTAAAAACCCATCTGGTTCACTCATGTCCTTGAGGGAAGGAAATTTGCCATCCTGACCTGGTCTGGCCTACATGTGACTCCAGACCCGCAGCAGTGTGGTTGACTCTTTTTTTAAAAAAAAAGCCCTCTGAAATGGCCTAGCAAGCCAATCAGTTCAAGGGTAATTAGGAATGGGCAATAAATGCCGGCCTAGCCAGTAACACCCACATCCCACAAACGAATAAAAAAAAGAGGAACCATCCTGTCCACATCCACCCTGTCAAGACCACTCAGAATCTGATATGTTTCAATCAAGTCGCCTCTTACTCTTCTAAATTCCAGCAGATACAAGCCTAGTCTATCCAACCTTTCCTCATAAGACAACCTGCCCATTCCAGGTATTTGTTTAGTAAATCTCCTCTGAACTGCTTCCAATGCATTTACATCCTTCCTTACATAAGGACACCAATACTTTATACAGTACTCCAGATGTGGTCTCACCAATGCCCCGTATAACTAAAGCATAACCTCCCTACTTTTGTATTCAATTCCCCTTGTAAGAAACGATAACATTCTATTAGCTTTCCTTGCTGTACCTGCATACTAACCTTTTGCGATTCATGCACAGGGACACCCAGATCCCTCTGCATCTCAGAGCTCTGCAATTTCTCACCATTTAGATAATATGCTTTTTTATCCTTCCTGTCAAAATAGACAATTTCACATTTTCCCAATTATACTCCATTTGCCAAATTATTGCTCACTCACAACCTATCTATATCCCTTTGTAGCCTCCTTTATGTCCTCTTCACAGCTTACTTTCCTACCTATCTTTGATTCATCAGCAAATTTAGCAACCATACCTTCGGTCCCTTCATCCAAGTCTTCTATCTAAATTGTAAAAAGTTGAGACCCCAACATGGATCTCTGCGACGCACCAGTCGATGCGTCTTGCCAACCAGAAAATTACCCATTTATGGTACACTCTGTTTCCTGTTAGCTAGCCATTCTTCTATCCATGCCAAAACGTTATCCTCTACGCCATGAGCTTTTATTTTCCACAATAATCTTTGATGTGGCACCTTATCGAATGCCTTCTGGAAATCTAAGTACAGTACATCCACCGGTTCCGCTTTATCCATAGCACATGTTACTACTTCAGAGAACTCCAATAAATTGGTTAAACATGATTACCCTTTGGCTGTGTTTGCTGACAGCGCAATCACTAGGTGATGTAGTACTTGCACATGCGCAAATGCAGGCTCTTCAACTGGAACGTCAGTGTCTGCAATGTTTTGGCAGCTGCCAGGATCAAAGATGGCGCTGCTCAGTTTATCACAGGAAATGCTTAAGGCTAGATTGTTCGAGCAAACGAACCTTACATTAAGTTGGCTAGAAGCCCAGTACTATGTAGTTTAGGATACTAACTGTAATCCCCAGATCCATTTAATATTTCATAAAATTCCCTTTGCGTTTAAAAGGATTAATGATTGAATTTCCATTGGAAGATAGTGAAATGGGATCCTGATCGATGGAAAAGAAAATTGGGCAGAGTATAAAATGTGCTGCCAGTTGGTTATTGTGATTCATTTAAATGACTGACCAGGACTGATTTCACCCGAATGCAGCTACTAGCTCCTGCCCCACTGGCCATTCTCCCCCCTTGGCAACTCGCTTTCTCTCCCTCCTCCTCACCTACCGCTCCCCCCCTCAGCCGCTCGCTGGTCCTCCCCCCACTCTCCTGGCCGACTGCTTCCCGCTCGCGCCACCCTGCTGTCCGGCCGCTCACTCCCCTCTTCCCCTCCCTCCCTCCAGCCACTTGCTCTAGGCCACACTGCTTCCCTCCACTCGTTCCCATGTTTGATCAGTCTCCATGCGCGGCCCGAAGAAGCAAGGGGTGATGAGGCGACATAGGAGCGAATGGTCGAGAGGAGGGAAGCAGCGCGTCCTAAAGCTAGTGGCTGGAGGGAGGGCAGGGAGGCGGGGTGGCACGAATGGAGAACGTTCGGCCAGGGGAACGGAGGGGAGCAGCGAGGTCTGGAGCGAGTGGCTGAGAGGAGGAAGCGTCGAGGCCTGGAGCGAGTTGCCGAGGGGGGAGAGCAGCTAGTGAGGCAGGAGCGAGTGACGGGGGTTGAGCTCCAGCCCCAAAGTCTCCCATTCAGCTGCTTTCTCCAACCGAGCGGGAGGCTGGTTACCCAATGACGTTTTATCGAGCATCTGCAAAGGTGGACCAGGTTTGGATATGCGATGACGCGCGCCAGTTAGTCCTGGCAAGATGTAGCTGCACGTGTGCGCAGCTTAGTGCACTCCGATGACGTCAGCGGAGTCACTTTGTTTCCCTTTCACAAAACAGTGTTGACACTGCCTGACTACCTTGAATTTTTCTAAGTGTTCTGCTGTAACGTCTTTAATAATAGCTTCGAACATTTTCCTGATGGCAGATGTTAAGCTAACTGGCCTGAGGTTTCCTGCTTTCTGTCTCCCTTTTTGAATAAAGGAGATAAGTTGGCTATTTTCCAATGTAATGGAACCTTCCTCGAATCTAGGGAATTTTGGAAAATCAAAACCAACGCATCAACTATTTCACTAACCACTTGTTTTAAGACTCTAGGATGAAGTCCATCAGGAACTGGGGACTTGGCAACCCGCAGCTCCAACAATTTGCTCAGCGCCACTTCCCTGGTGCTTGTATTTTTCTTGAGTTCCTCTCTCCCTTCCATTTTCTGATTTACAGATATTTCTGGGATGTTACTTGTATCCTCTATATCCCACAAGCAAAGTTCTTTTGAGGTGCACCTTGAGCAGGTCCTTCCTGCTCCAGAGCTGGCCCCAGGAGTTTGAAGTCCTCCATCCTGCACCATTTCTCCAGGCACACGTTAACTTGCTATTTCTATACTCACTAATGTGGTGCTGGGAGTTAAAAAACAACTTGTATTTATATAGCACCTTTCACGAATACAGAATGTCCCAAAGTGATTAACAGCCAATGCTGTCACTTTTAAAATGCAGTCACTTTTGTAATGTAGGAAACACAGTAGTCAATTTATGCACAGCAAGCTCCCACAAACAGCAATGTGATAATGGCCAGATAATTTTTTTTACGATGTTGATTAAGGGATAAATATTGTCCAGGACACCAGGGATAACTCCCCTGCTTGTCTTTGCAGTAGTACCATAAGATTTTTTACGTCCCAATGAGAGGATAGATGGAGCCTCGGTTTAATGTTTCATCAGACAGACAGCACGTCCAACACTGCAGCACTTCCTCAGTGCTGCACTCGAGTGTCAGCCTTAATTTTTGTGCTCAAGTCCTGGAATGGGACTTGATCCCTCAATCTTCTGACTCAGGCAACAGTGCTATCAATTGAGCCACTGCTGACACAAAGTAGATCCAAGTTATAATCCAAAGTTTTTTTTTACTTTTGAGGTCATGTTCTTTCATTTTTTTTTCTCTAACTCCTGAATTCTGACTGCAGCACTTCAACCCTTTTCCTACCAGTGTTATTAGTTCCCACATGGGCACATTTCTGGATGTTCTGCATGCTACCAGTGATGCTCTTTTTCCTGGCACCAGGGCAGCCCCACACCTTGCAGAACTCATGTCAGTGGTTGTTAAAAATGCCTGTGTACTCCACTGACTGTATGATCGTTCTATAATCACTGCATTTCTACACTTTGAGCCCCCCCATGTAGTCGTTTTCCCACCGTGCTGTAGATATGCTCTGGACTGCAGTCCCCTGAGGTGTTGCCACCCTTACTGAAAAGTTTTTAGTACCACATTCCCAGAGATTCCTGCACTGCCTGCCTCTTCCTACTCTGCCAGAAGACCACCCACTTAGTATTCTCCTGAAATCTGTAAAACTGCAGGGTGACCACCTTCTGAAACTGGAGACACTTCCTGCACGCGTGTTTATCCAGGACCTGTTGGTTTTCACAGTGATTGTAATCCATCCCCTTATGTTTGGTTGAGTTTTTACACATATTTGTAATCCATCCATTGCTGCTTATAAAATGCACAAACATTAGAATGTCAAGCTGTTTGGTTACTGATGATGCCTGTTAGTGAATGTAGGCCTGCGTTAAGTACTGTCCTTTGTATGTAGCGTGCATCATTTATTAAGTGACAACAAATTACCTCCAACGGCTCAATTGGTACAGGTAGCATGCATCTTAGCGTACAGATCGGAAAATTCTTGGCTTAATTCCTGATCTATGCTGAAGCTGATCTCTGGTGGGATGGCAATTGTAGCTGTATAAAATTGCCCTCAGCATCTCTGAGTTAGGAAGGGTAACTTCCCTGACTAAAATCCAGTGACCACTGCCGTTACGTTCACAATTGTTAGGTGATGACATGATTAGGCTTGATTGTGAGGCCTTCCACACTCAGAAAGCCGACCTACCTGTCTAGGTAATGTAAATCACAGTATAAATCAGGAAATCAGAGGTGCATGTGACAAGTGTAATACAGTAATCATGGGGGATTTCCATCTACATATAGCCTGGGTAAACTTTATTAGTACTAATGTTGTGGAGGATGAATTCTTGGAATATATGCAAAATGGTTTTCTGGAGCAGTACATTGAGGAACCAACTGGTGAACGGGCTATTTTAGATCCAGTATTGTGCAATTAAAAAGGGCTAATTAATACTCTTGTAAAGGAGCCTTTAGGAAAGAGTGAGCATAATATGATGGGATTTTACATTAAGTTTCAAAGTGATGTAGTATAATCAGAAACTGGGATCTTAAATCTAGCCAAAGTAAACTATGAAGGTATGAGAGGCAAATTGGCTATGGTGGATTGGGAAACTAGGTTAAAAAGTATGATGGTAGACAGGCAATGGTTAACATTTTAAGAACAAATACATAGTTTACAACAAAAATGAATTCCTTTAACGGCCAAAATCCCAGCAAGGAAAGTGTTCGAACCATGGCTAGTGAAAGAAGTCAAGGATTGTATTAGAGAAAAGGAAGAGGCGTATAAAGTTGCCAAAAAAATGGTAAGCCTGAGGATTGGGAGCATTTCAGAATTCTGCAAAGGAGGACCAAGAAAAGGATTAAGAAAGGGAAAATAGAATGAGAGTAAACTAGCGTGAAGCATAAAAATGGACTGCAAAGTTTTAGAACCATAGAAACACTACGGCACAGAAGGAGGACATTCAGCCCATCATGTCTGCGCTGGCTGAAAAATCTAGTCTTCCAATCTAATCCCACCTTCCAGCACCTGGTCCGTAGCCTTTATCGGTATGGAAAAAGGAAAAGACTAGCAAAGTCAAATGTGGGTCCATTACAAACAGAGTCAGGAGAATATATAGTGGGGAACAGAGAAGTGGCAGAGAAACTAAACAAATACCCTGTGTCTGTCTTCATGGAGGAAAATACTAAAAAACCTCACAGAAATAATGGAGAATCAAGGGACTAGTGTAAACGAGGAACTGCAAGATATTAATATGAAAAAAAAGTACCAGAGAAATTATTGGGACTTGAAGTAGATAAATCCTCTGGACCTGTTGATGTTCTGTGTTGAAAGAGGTGTAGAAATAGTAGATGCATTGGTGGTCATCTTTCAAAATTCTATAGACTCTGGAATGCTTCCTCCAGATTGGAAGGTGGCAAATGTAACCCCACTATTTAAGAAAGGAAGGAGAGAGAAAACTGGGATCTGCAGACCTGTTAGTCTAACATCAGTTGTAGGGAAAATGCTATAATCTATAAGAAAGGATGTGATAATAGGACACTTAGAAAATAATGGTAGGATTGGGCAGTGACCACATGGATTTATTTTATGTTTAACAAACCTGTTGGGAGTTTTTTTGAGGATGTAAATAGTGGAATAGATAAGGGGAACTGGTGGATGTGGTATATTTAGGTTTTCAGAAAGCTTTTGATAAGGTCCCACACAAGAGGTTAGTAAACAAAATTAGAGCACATGGGATTGGGGGAATATACTGGCATGGATTGAGAACTGGTTAATGGATAGAAAACAGAATAGGAATAAATGAGTCATTTTCGGATTGGCAGGCTGTGATTATTGGCGTACCGCAAGGATCAATGCTTGGGGCCCCAGCTATTCACAATCTACATCAATGATTCGGATGTGGAGATTAAATGTAATATCTCCAAGTTTGCAGATGACAAAACTAGGTGGAAGTGTGAGTTGTGAGGAGGATGCAAAGAGGCTTCAGGGGGATTTGAAGAGGCTAAGCGAGTGGGCAAAAATATGGCAGATGGAATACAATGTGGAGAAATGTGAAGTTATCCACTTTGGTAGGAAAAACAGAAATACAGAGTATTTCTTAAACGGTGAGAAGCTGGGAAGTGTTGAATTTTCAAGGACTTGGGTGTCCTTGTTTGAGTCCCTGAAAGCTAACTTGCAGGTATAGCAAGCAATTAAGAAGGCAAATGGTATGTTGGTCTTCATTACAAGAGGATTTGAGTACAGGAGTAAAGATGTCTTACTGCAATTATACAGAGCCTTGGGAATATTGTATGCAGTTTTGTTCTCCTTACCTAAGGAAAGATATACTAGCCATAAAGGGAGTTCAGCAAACGAATTCCTGGGATGGAGAGGTTGTCGTATGAGGAAAGATTAAATAGACTGGGCCTTTATTCTCTGGAGTTTAGAAGAATGAGGGGTGATCTCATTCAAAGATACAAAATTCTTGCAGGGATCGACAATGTTGATGCAGGAAGGATGCTTCCCCTGGCTGGGGAGTCCAGAACCAGAGGACACATTCTCAAAATAAGAGGTAGACCACTTAGGACTGAGATGAGAAGGGATTTCTTCACTGAGGGTGATGAATCTTGGAATTCTGTGCCCCAGAGGGCTGTGGAGGCTCAGTCATTGAGTATATTCAAGACTCCGATAAATTTCCACATATTAAAAACATCAAGGGTGAGAGGGATAGAGTGGAAAAATGGTGTTGAAGTAGAAGATCAGCCATGACCTCATTGAATAGCAGAGCAGGCTCGCAAGGCTGAATGGCCTACTGCTGCTCCTATTTATGTTCCTGTGTGTTCTTGAAAGTTTGTACTTTGGTACTGGTATCCTCCGATACGATGCCAAATGAACCAACACCTTCAAGAGATGAAAGGAGGGGGGAAAAAAAGCAATAGTTCCTCAAGCCTTCAGAAATTGGTGCTGATAGAAGTTAACCTGATGCTTAATATTGCTGATTAAGATATAGCTTTAAAAGGTTTTAGTGATTTTTGATTTTTCTGGGGTGTTTGATTCAAATGGAAACCCATCGCCATACGTGAATCTCCAAAACAAGCTACTAAAAATTCCACACAAGTAGAGTTTCAGGTTGCCCAAAGCAGTTGCTATCCCCAAACAACGTGCCCTATGTGCTCCAGAGCATTAGCACAGGTTGGCAGGGACCAGCATAGAGTATTGATGAGTTACCTGCTGCTTGTCCAGTTGAGTAGAAGGCTTCCAGCTCCCATTGACTGATCTAGCTCTTTCAGCTACCCTCAAGGAAGCTAGCTGATCAATCGTGAACGGTGCCATGGAGTACTACTGACCTGTCTGGCTCATATATCAGAGTCTGGAGAGTTATTTCTAATTCAATTACTGATCACTATATATGTCATTTTCGACCTGAGTCACCTCTCTTTCCACCCACTGGCAGGGGTCATCAGAGAAGAAGCTCTTTGATGCACTTAGAATGTTCCAATGTAATAGTTAATCTGATAGGGAGATCAGAGAAATGTAACATAGTGTCTGTAAAATTACATTGATGCATTTAGAACTGTTCAAAGCAATGATCTTGTGCTGGATGTTCTTGGAGCCAACTTTCCCCCCCGCTAAAGATGAAGATGTTTCGTGTGAATATGCTTATATTAGAGACTGAAAATTCAAAGTACCTGCTTCCCTCCCACCCAGGAATGCTGATGATAATTCACAGTCTTTGTTGGTGGCTATGTTCATCGTTGACAGGGACTTGCATTTATATAGCACCGTTACTGTAATATACATCTCCAGGTAGTTATTGTTCTCAAACAAAATTTGACACTGAGCCACATAAAGAAATATTAGGGCAGGTTGGTCATAGAGATAGATTTTAAGGAGCATCTTAAAGGAAGCAAGAGGGATGAAGAGGTTTAGGGAGAGAATTCCAGAGCTTAGAACCAAGGCAGCTCTGAAGGTGTGACCACCAATGATAGAACAGGTATGCACAAGAGGCAGATTTGGAGGAGTGCAGAGATCTCACAGGGCTATAAAGTCATAATGGCACAGAAGTATGGCATTCGGCCCATTCAGTCCATGCCAGTGTCCTGTAGACCAATCCAATCAGACCCATTCCCCTGCTATATCCCCATAGCACTGCAAGTTTATTTCCCTCAAGTGCTCATCCAACTTCCTTTTGTTCATTTCCTTCACTTCCGGCTCCTTCGTAGGGTCTAGGGCTGGAGGGGTTAGCAAGACTGGAGGGATTTGAAAGCAAGGATGAGAATTTTGCGATCTAGACATTTCTAGATCGGGAA
Source organism: Heterodontus francisci (assembly GCF_036365525.1). Taxonomy (NCBI): domain Eukaryota; kingdom Metazoa; phylum Chordata; class Chondrichthyes; order Heterodontiformes; family Heterodontidae; genus Heterodontus; species Heterodontus francisci. Next base: position 111,771,582 of record NC_090379.1, read on the forward strand.
CCGATATGGGTCAGCGAGCGCAGGGGTGAGGGGTGAATGGAAATTGATGCAAGTTAGGATACAGGCAGCAGAGTTTTGGATGAATTCTAGTTTATAGAGGGTGGAAGGTGGGAGGCTTATCCGAGAGCAATAGCATAGTTCAAGCCAAGAGGGTAATAAAGGCATGGATGAGGGTTTCAGTAGCAGATGAGCTGAGGCAGGGTCAGAGATGGGTGATTTAGGGAGGTGGAAATAGAAGGTTTTGGTGATGGAGCAGATATGGGGTCAGTAGCTCATCTCTAGATTAGATAGGATGCCAAGGTTGTGAACAATCTAGTTCAACCTCAGATGATAATTGTTGAGAAGAAGGAAGCGGTCGGTTTCTCAGGAGCAGAGTTTGTGGCGGGAGCCAAAGGCAACGGCTTCAGTCTTAATATTTAGTAGGAGGATATTTCTGCTCACCCAGTACTGATGTTACACAAATAGCATGATAAATCAGAGGCAATGGAGGAGTCCAGAGAGGTGGTGTGAGCTACTGCTACTGAAATCCTCATTCATGCCTTTGTTATGCTCTAGGCTTGAACTGTGTGAAAACTCTTCGATATACCTCTCACCTTCCACACCCCCCATAAACCTGAGGTAGAGCTTGGTATCATCAGCGTACATATGGGATCTGACCGTATGTTTTTGGCTGATGTTGACAAGGGGCAGAATGTAGATGAGAAATAGGAGGGGGTCAATCAGACAGTGTTCTCCCCACCCAGAATGCTGCTGATAATTCACGATCTTTACTGGCTGTTGTGTGTTTCAGACGAATGTGGCGCTCGTGGCCCCCTTGTTACGGCTGGAGAACAATCACTGTCACATTGAGGAGAGCGAGCATGTACTGAAGAAAGCACACAAGTACAGTGAGCTGATCATTCTGTATGAAAAGAAGGGTCTACATGAGAAAGGTGACAGGATTTGTTTATGGTAGTTTTGTTTCATTTTTGAGGAACATAGGAGCAGGAGGAGGCCATTCAGCCCCTCTAGCCTATTTAATTAGTCAATTAGATCATGGCTGATCTGTTACCTTAACTCTATTCACCCACCGTGGGTCAGTAGCCCTTAATACCCTTGTCGAGCACAAACCTATTGATCTTAGTTTTGAAATTTTCAATTGACCCCCAGCCTCAACAGTTTTTTTTTGGAGGGTGGTGGGCAGGGTTGTGGGGCAAAAGAGTTCCTGATTTCCAGTACCATTTGTGTGAAGAAATGCTTTCTGATGTCACCCTTGAACAGCCTACCTCTTTTTAAGGTTGTGCCTCTTTGTTCTGGACTCTCTCAGCAAAGGAAACAGTTTCTCTCTAACTACACTATCAAATTGTATCATTGTTTTAGACGATTCGATCACCCCTTAATCTTCTATACATAAGAGTATACGGGCTTAATCTATGCAACCTGTCCTCATAACATTTCTTGGTCTTTTGTAACTATTGTAATGTGTAGTGATTGTATTTTCCATTGTTGTTGTGTCCAGCACGCCTTTTGCTCTTTAATGCTGAGTTCTTCAGTTATTGCTTTGCTTTCCATTTTAGCCCTGCAGGTTCTACTAGATCAGGCAAAGAAAGCCAATTCACCACTGAAAGGCCACGAACGAACTGTGCAGTACCTCCAAAGATTGGGTTAGTAATGGTTACTATTCTGGTATAATATGTGCAATAACTGATAGTCCCCTGTAATGTGCAGCTCTGGCAACCTAGTTGTTAAAGGCACTGGACAAATAAGTAAGAACCTTGATCGCTGCTCTGTGGTGAGTTACCTGATCTGAGCCAAAGTAGCAATTGTAAATAAAAACAGAAAATGCTGGAATTACTCAGCAGATCTTGCGGCATCTGTGGAGAGAAGCAGAGTTAACGTTTCAGGTCTGTGATCTTTCATCGGAGCTGGCAAAGGTTAAAAATGTTATAGGTTTTAAGCAAGTGAAGCGGGGGTGAGGGGGTAAGAGGGAAAAAAGAGAAGGTGTGTGATAGGGCAGAGAGCAGGAGAGATTAAACAGCAAAGATGTCATGAGGCAAAGGAAGTGCTAATGGTGTGGTGAAAGACAGAGCACTAGTCCAGAGAGAGTGTTAATGACAGAATAATGAACAGCTCTGTCCAAAAGTACAAACATGAAGGACCAAATATAAGGCAGGAATATGGTTTAAAAAAAAAAATAAACAAAAGGCCTGTCATGCTCTGAAATTATTGATCTCAATGTTGAGTCCAGCTGTAGAGTGCCTAATCGGAAAATGAGATGCTGTTCCTTGAGCTTGCGTTGATGTTCACTGGAACACTGCAGCAGACCAGGACAGAGATGTGATTGTGAGAGCAGGATGCTGAATTGAAATGGCAAGCAGCTGGAAGCCTGGGATCATGCTCGTGGACTGAATGGAGGTGTTTTGCAAAGTGATCACCCTATCTGATTTTGGTCTCCCCAATGTAGAGGAGACCGCATTGTGAGCAGCAAATACAGTATACTAAATTGAAGGAAGTAAAGGTAAATCGCTACTTCACCTGGAAGGAGTGTTTGAGGCCTTGGATGGTGAGGAGAGAGGAGGTAAAAGGGCAGGTATTGCACCTCTTGCGATTGCATGTGAAGGGGGCGAGGTGTTGGGGTAACGGAGGAGTGGACCAGAGTGGCAGCAATTGCAATGTTGCAAGTTATGGGCTATCAAGAAGAAAACTGCACCTGATCATGATCCAGTAATCTCTGCATAGTATGGTTATACACAGGATTAGGATTGGTTTTGATGCTTGTTGTTCACGAGTATTTGCAGTTCAGATTCTGTTTTAAGCTGTGTTGGTAAGGGGAGTGCATTCTGTCAGCACTAGCACTTTACACATGCTACTGATTAAAACTGAAGTGTGATAAATGGGGAAACTGTTGTGAAAAGCCTTTGGGAGCATCAGGATGCAGGCAGTCATTTGAGGTCCTCTAGTAAATTTGAAGTTTTGCTACCTGGGGTTTGATTCATCTTCACCTTTTGCATTAATTTAAACACAGCTTGAAGCGTCGTTGTAGATGAGACTTTTCTCTATCTCTACTCTCTGACCTGTTTCTTTTTCTTCTCAGGGAAAGAGAACTTGACTATTATTTATGAGTTTTCTCTTTGGGTCCTGAAAACATGTCCGGAAGATGGGTTAAAGGTAGGGATTCAGAACATTCTTTAAAGTTTTTATTTTTAAGTAAGGATCAAAACTACGTTGCTATAATCTGTTCTTCAGCAGAGTTCTGCAAGCACCTTTTTATATTTTTGCACTTCATCCAAGTGGTATTTGATGTTGCCTGGAACAGTGTTTGTGGGAGAGCTGGAATTGTTTAGCTACAGCAGAGTGATGAAGGGAGTGCTGTGGATGGTGCAGTGTGTGACACGAGAGGAAGAGCTCTGTTTGGAGCAGAGTCACTTGAAGTTTGAGTGCTCTGAAAAAGAAGCAAATAGTGCAACATATTGGTTTGAATTTGTGATTTACTTTTCCTTTTCTGTATTTAGATATTTACAGAAGATCTGCCTGAGGTGGAAAACCTACCAAGAAACAAAGTGTTGGACTTCCTGAAGGAGAGCTGCAAGGAGCTTGCTATTCCTTATCTGGTAAGAACCATTGCCTCGAGGCAATATTATTACTCACCAGCTATGTTCCCTCCCCCTGCTTTGTTGCCACTGTATGAAAACTTTTACGCACTGGGTGTTTACTTGAGCAGGAGAGTGAAGAGTGATTGGGTTTCAAATTTTTCCACACTGCCTGCTATGTTCCCTTTTGATCAGTCTGCACAAGTAGCATGGCACAATAGAAAACGTGTTCTGTATTGCAGCCAACAATGACCATTCCTCCCACTCCTCTTAAGTGGTCTGTCGAAATCTCCCCTTCATCTTGCTTCGCAGTCCTTTCCCAAATATGCATTCCCTGTGTGAAGCCAGATGGTCAGTGTTGGCAGGCTATTTGCATCCAAGCTGAACCTGATCTTGACATCCATCTATGCACTTTTCAGCAGGGGCACAGTACTGACTGGGTGTGGGGGATGTGATGTTGTTAGAGAGTAGGTGGACAGAGAACCCTGGCTTTTTTTTCCCTCGATATGGAACCTTCAGTTCTGTATGGCTCAAGGCACACACTTCTTTACTAGCGCAGTCCTCAAGGGTGCTTGCAATGATTATTCTGTCACAAAACCATAAATCCATTTTTTCAGTTAACAAAGTTTTCAGATGCTGTTGGTGCAGCTGCATAACATTAATTTGCTTGTGTCTGGATTGATGATTTAGCAGCATATATGGGCAATGTTTTTGTTTGTTTGGATAGAGGTTAGAGCGTTGGAGTGGTAGCACTCTTGCCTCTGATGCAATGCTTGTGTGCTCAGAGACTTGAGCACATAATGTAGGGTGCCATTTCAGTGTAGTAGTGAAGGGAGTGCTGCACTGTCAATCTTGACTTAAATCCAAAGCCCCGTCTACCTTCTCTGGTGTAAAAGGGGTCTCTGCAGGAGGATCTGGCCAGTTTTTACTCTTCAACCACCATCACTTTAAAAAATAATTATCTGGTCATTTCCTCATTGCTGTACATGGGATGCTGTTTGTGGGACCTTGCTGTGTGAAAATCGGTAGCTGCATTTCCTACATTACAACAGTGACTACACTTCAAACAAAAAGTTAATTAAAGTGCTTTGTAACATTCTTTAGTTGTGAAAGCCACTGTGATCATGGAATTCCAGACAGTAAATAAACACCAACAGCTTGCATTTGTTTAGTGCCTTTAACGCAGTAGAATGACCCAAGATGCTTCACAGGAAAGTCATCAAACAAAATTTAACACCGAGCCACATAAGAAAAAATTAGGACGTGACCAAAAGCCTGGTCAAAGAGGTAGGTTTTAAAACAGGAGAGGCAGACCGGATTAGGGAGGGAATTCCAACGCTTAGGGTGCAGTCAGCTGAAGCTATGACCACCAATGGTGAAGCGATTAAAATTGGGGATGCTCAAGAAGCCAGAATTGGAGGAGAACAGAGATCTCAAAGGATTGTAGGACTGGAGGAGGTTAGAGATGTGGAGGAATGAAACCCTATGATTGATTCTGCACATCTCTGGCTGCTCATTTCCACAAATATCTCCAGCAGTGTGTCCTCTGATTTTTTTTAAAAATTCATTCAAGGATGTGAGCGTCGCTGGCTAGGTCAGCATTTATTGCCCATCCTTAATTGCCCTTGAGAAGGTGGTGGTGAGCTGCCTTCTTGAACCGCTGCAGTCCATTTGGGGTAGGTATACCCACAGTACTGTCAGGAAGGGAGTTCCAGGATTTTGACCCAGCGACAGTGAAGGAACGGCGATATAGTTCCAATCAGGATGGTGTGTGACTTGGAGGGGAACTTGCAGGTGGTGGTGTTCCCATACATTTTCTGCCCTTGTCCTTCTAATTGGTAGACGTCGCGGGTTTGGAAGGTGCTGTCTAAGGAGATTATCCTTCAAATAGCTTCTGGACTCACTTGACCTCCACACCTGTCTCCGAACTTGAGCGTCAGTTTGTTCCAAGCTGACTGCACTCTACCTACATCTCTCCCATTGCAGGACCTCTGACTTGAATTCTGGACTTCCTCCTGTTGTCTACTCTCTCTTCCTGTTTATTACCAGGCTATACCTATCTTAATCTTGCTATATAACCTCGCTTTGTAACTTGAGTTCCCCTGTGTCTATTCACATGCACATTTTGGATACCATTCTGAACCAAAGTCTATCACTTCTACTTCCCCCTTTGCTTCTCCTTTTTTTTTTCCTTCTTATCACTCCTGGGCCCCCTCTTTCCTTATGTTATGCCTAGTTTCATTTCTGCCCTCGATACTCTGCCCTCCCAAATCTCTACACCAACCCTTCAGCACTCCTTGACCTTCTTACTCTCCTGCTGCCTTCTGAGGCTTGACTCCCTCTTAGATAAGCCTGCAGCTTCCATCTGTGCCTTTCTTGACATCTCTGAAAGACCTATCGAGGCACCTGTTGCTGAGTCCTTACATACAACAACCCTAAGTGCCCCATCCTACTCTCACTGATCACCTTGCTCAGCATGCCTGCTGGGGGCTAATCTTTCCAATCTTCTTCCAATCTACCCCTCCCAATGCTGATCCTGTGAACTCTGCCAGTGGATTGGCTATCACCCCCTCCCCCCTTGAATATCTCCCTCCAGAATGTCCATTCATTTGAGAACCAGGCTTTTGTCATCCATGAGCTTATTGTGGATGATTGCAGCAACATCATGTCCTTGGCAGAAACCTTTCCCTTTAATGAAGCCTCCCCTGCTTTCACCACTTGCCCTGCCCAGACGACCTCATTGTCTGCTGCCCTCTCATTTAAATAAAACTAAATGAAACCCACAAAATAAATCTGATGGTGCTACTGCAGTTTAAGAGGAAGCTCTGTTGTTTTTGTTTTCCCCAACTCTTCTGAGGGTGGACTGAGGTTTGATTCCAGTGACAGCAGCAGAACTCTGTTCTTCACATAAACCTAAAGAGTGAGTGTTAGCAGGGGACATGGACTGAGATATCACCTCAGCAATATATATTTACCCAGTCAACTGTCACAAGAGGTCTTTATTAATTGCAAAGTGATAATTTGTCTTCCTGCCTAGGAACACATCATCTATATCTGGGATGAAACAGGACCAGTCTTCCACAACTGCCTGATCCAATTGTACCGTGAGAAAGTACAAGCCCTCATGAAGGAATATCTCAACTCTCTACCCGAAGGTAAGGCCCATGTCTGCAGAGAATCTGCATTGAGTTGTGAAAAAAATGTTTTTGTTTATCTGGCCAGTTTTTTCTGCTATCTTTTTTTCCCTCCCTCCTCCCCTGAAAGCACTTGCTTGGGGTATTCCACTGGCCTCCCTTACTAGGGTCCTAGCACTAACCTCCCTTGCTGCCAAAATCTGTGCATGTTGTAGAATGCAGCAGTATACAGCCCACCCTGTTATTTTGTATTGAGCCAATGCACTGAACGATTAGACTGCAAGGAATAAAACTTAAATAACCCACCTTCCAGCATTGCTGCCCTGCATAGCGGCAGCAGTATGAGTTTCACATTGTCATTTCTGTTTCCTTCTATTAGAAATCACGACAGGTTATTTTTAATAAATACTTGGTGTCTAATGAAATATTGTTACTATGAGACGGCATTGAATCTCATACCATTCATTCAAGGTGTAAAGGCACTTTTTCTTTCTTCCCTCCAGTCTGTTCACTTTCGTCCATTGCCCACTCTGTTTAATGGGGTGTACGTGCCAAACACTGGCTCTGATTTATGATCAGTTTTGGTCCTTTTTGTCTCAACAGATGATATGATTGAGTAGAATCAGATACAGTCCATCTCCATTTATTTCACTATATCAGGCAAATGGCGTTAACTATTTGCCATTACCATAGGTGTTCATTACGTAGGTGTTGCTAAACTGTTTTAAGCATGCCTACTAGTTCAGGTAGTGTTTGCACCATTCTTTCTTTAGTCCTATTCATAGCATCCTACAATGTGACACGTTCCGGCTCAGTTTTACAATTAACACATTCTTTTTCCCGTGACAAAGATGAGAGACGGCCTTGCCTGCCCTGTCACAATCTGTCTATCTCCTAATAATCTGAGGGTTTATAGTGAATGTTTAGTCTGGGTATGCAAGGTATCCAGTAATGGCACTGGAGGATTCAGACAGTAAATAGAGAGACGAAGGATGAAGGTTTCCTCCTTAGTGCAGCTAAATTTTATTTATTATGCACTTTGTTTTTGGCCTCTTCCAGGATCTTAGAAGTCAAGTTATACCAGCTACTGCACATCGGGGCAACTTGAGTGACACCATCACTTCTACTGTGTGGTGCATACTGTACTCACCTCCCTTCAACTATTGGTTTTCCCTTCATTGCAAATGAACAGGAGTAGGCCATTTTGCTCCTTGAACCACGTACCAGTTGGCATAGGATTATGTAGATTAGAGAATTAAACGCATGGCTCAAACAGTAGTGTAGGAAGAAGGGGTTTTTATTCACTGGGCACTGACACTAGTACTCGGGGAAAGAGGGAGCTGTTCCGTTGGGAAGAGCTCCGCTTAATCCTGACTGGGATTAGTGTCCTGATGAATTTTATAACTAGGGCTCTGGATAGGGCTTTAAACTAAAAGAAGATGGGAGTGTGCAGGAACATAGGAAAATTGGACTTAGGAGCAGGAGTAGGCCATTCTGCCCTTTGAGCCTGCACTGCCATTCGATAAGATCATGGCTGATCTGGTTGTGATCTCATTAAAAATCTAACTCAGCCTTGAATAAATTCAATAACCCAGCCTCCTGGGTTACCTACATACTAACCTTTTGTGTTTCATGTACCAGGATCAGCCATATGTCAGTGGGTAGCGCTCTTGTCTCTGAGTCACAAGATTCCAGTTTCAAATTCCCATTCCAGGGCTTGAGCACAAAAATCAAAGTTGACACTCCAATGCAGTACTGAGGGTGTACTGTGCTGTCTCAGGTGCTGTTTTTGTAATTTTTCTATGGTTCTATTCAAAGGTATCTGGACAAGCACCTGAAGTGCTGTAACCTGTGAGCTATGGACCAGGTGCTGGAGGGTGGGATTAGATTGGGAGGCTAGTTTTTTTGGATGGCACGGACATGATGGGCTGAATGGCCTCCTGTGCTGTAATTTTTCTATGGTTCTAGGATCCTCTGTACCACCGAATGTTTCAATCTCTCTCCACTTAAATAGTATGCAGCTTTTCTATTTTTCCTGCCAAAGTGAGCAAGTTTACATTTTCCCACATTATATTCCATCTGCAATTTTTTGTCCACTCACTTAACTTATCTATATCTTTTTGTAGACTCTTTACCTCCTCTTGACAACTTACTTTCCTTCCTATCTTGATGTCATTGGCAAGTTTAGTTGGTCCCTTCATGTAAGTCATTGATATAAATTGTAAATAGTGCCACTGATCCCTGTGGCACTCCACAACTTACAGCTTGCCAACCTGAAAGAGACCAAATTATGTCTACTCTCTGCTTTCTGTTATCTAACCATGCTAATATGTTACCCCCTACACCATGTGTTCTTGTGTATAAAAACAAGAAATGCTGTAAATACGCAGCAGGTCTGGTAGCATCTGCGCAGAGAGAAGCAGAGTTAACGTTTCAGGTCAGAGACCCTCCTTCAGGTCTCTGACCTGAAACGTTAACTCTGCTTCTCTCTGCGCAGATGCTGCCAGACCGGCTGAGTATTTCCAGCATTTCTTGCTTTTATTTCAGATTTCCAGCATCTGCAGTATTTTGCTTATATCCATGTGTTCTTGTCTTGTGTAGTAACCTTTGATGTGGCACCTTAGCAAATGCCTTTTGGAAATCCAAGTACACCACATCTGCAGGTTCCCCTTTATCCCCCTTGCTTGTTACTTCCTCGAAGAATTCTAATACATTAGTTAAATATTATTTCCCTTTCACAAAACTATATTGACTCTGTCTGATCCCATTATGATTTTCTAAGTATCCTGCTTTAACCTCCTCAAAAATGGATTCTTGACATTTTCCTATGACAGATGTTAGGCTAACTGGCCAATGGTTTCCTGCTTTCTGTCTCCCTCCTTTCTGAATAAACATGTTGCATTTGCTATTTTCCAATCCTCTGGGATCCTTCCAGAATCTAAGGAATTAGCCAAAGCCTCTACTATCTCTGCAGCCATTTCTTTTAAGACCCTAGGATGCAGGCTATCTGGTCCTGGGGGATTGTCAGCCTTTAGGTCCAATAGTTTTCCCAGCACCTTTTCCCTGGGTTTTAAGTTCCTCCCTCTCTTTTACCTTTTGATTTTCACATATCTTTGTCAGGTTTTCTAAGTCTTCTGCAGTGAAAACAGGCACACAATACCTGTTCAACGCCTCTGCCATTTCCTTGTATCCATTAACAATTCCCCAGACTCGCTGTCTAGAGGACGAACACTAGCTTTAGTTACTCTTTTCCTATTTAAATACTTGTAGAAACTCTTACTATCTGTTTTTATATTTCTAGCTAGTTTTCTCTCATCTCTACTTTCTCCCTCTTGCAAAACTACGTATTATCAAAACTGCACTTCGTTCATCCCACAACTCCTTTTAACTCCTGAATGTTGCTTACCTTCAGACAGAAGGATCTGTACTGTTCTATTATGTTGCCACCAGAGCAGTGGTTTTCAAAATTCCATGTCAGGAACCACCCTGGAAATACTGGCACACTTCTGGGGGTCCCCCAGAAAATATTAACACATTTGTGGATACTTCTGTAAATATTGACACACTCTGTGGAACCCTCTGCAAATACTCTCTCACTGACACCTTCCCAGGACCCTGCTGCAAATAATTTTTTTTGTATTCGTTCATGGGTGTGGGTGTTGCTGGCAAGGCCAGCATTTGATGCCCATCCCTAAATGCCCTTGAGAAGGTGGTGGTGAGCTGCTATCTTGAACTGCTGCAGTCCAACTGATGCGGGTACACTCACAACGCTGTTAGGGAGGGAGTTCAGGATTTTGATCCAGCGACAGTGAAGGAACCGCGATATATTTCCAAGTCAGGATAGTGTGTGACTTGGAGGAGAACTTTGAGGTGGTGATGTTCCCCTGCATCTGCTGTCCTCCTTGTAGTTGGAAGAGGCCACTGGTTTGGAAGATGCTGTTGAAGGAGGTGTGGTGAGTTGCTGCAGTGCATTTTGTATATCAGGGTTGTCCAACATATCACCCGCGAGCCAGGGTCTGGCTCACCAAAGGTTTCTATCTGATCCGCGGATGTATTTCAGAGATGAGAAATTTCCCATTGGCTTTTTCCAGAATGGCTTTGAAAAAAAAAATTGCAAGTCATTTTCACAGCTGACAGGTGTTGAGTGCGGAAACAGCGGTTTATTAACTGCGGACAGATTCGGGTTTTTCCGGTGGGCTTAAAAAAAAAAGTTGTAACCCGCTGGAAAACGCTAAATCTGTCCTAAGATAGGAAACTGCTGTTGCCGTGCCCAGCACCTGTCAGCTGTGAAATTGACTTGTGATCTATTTTTTTTTTAAACTTGCCCACCAGCAAAGTTGCTCTGCTGAGTGTTCCTGCTCTGTGCAACTGACGGAGGGGAGGGGGGAATGGTGAGAAAAAGAGAGGGAGAATGGACAGAGAGAGGGAGGGGGAAGGGGAAGCAGCGAGAGGGAGGGGGAAGGGGATGGCAGCGAGAGGGAGGGGGAAGGGGAAGGCAGCGAGAGGGAGGGGGAAGGGGAAGGCAGCGAGAGGGAGGGGGGAGGGGAGGCAGCGAGAGGGAGGGGTGTAGTGGTGGGCAGAGAGAGGGAGGGAGGGGCGGAGGGGTGGGCAGAGAGAGGGAGGGAGGGGCGGAGGGGTGGGCAGAGAGAGGGAGGGAGGGCGGAGGGGTGGGCAGAGAGAGGGAGGGAGGGCGGAGGGGTGGGCAGAGAGGGAGGGAGGGCGGAGGGGTGGGCAGAGAGGGAGGGAGGGCGGAGGGGTGGGCAGAGAGGGAGGGAGGGCAGAGGGGTGGGCAGAGGGAGGGAGGGCGGAGGGGTGGGCTTAGAGAGGGAGGGAGGAGTGGTGGGCAGAGAGAGGGGGAGGGGTGGAGAGAGAGGGAGGGAAGAAGGGGGGACAGAGAGAAGGAGGAGGGGGCAGGGTGCGAGAGAGAGGAGGGGGTAGGGCCCGCAAGAGATCGGGGGACGGTGGTGCCCGTGCGTGAGAGAGGAGGGGATGGCTGAGAGAGAGAGGGGGGGGTGGGGGGATGAGAGAGTGAGAAGGTTGGGCCCGTGAGAGAGAGCGAGGAGTGGGGGTGGGCCCCGAGAGGGGAGGGGGCCCCTGAGAGAGCGAGAGAGGAGGGGCCCCCCACCCCCCTGCGAGAGAGCGAGCGGGACAGAGAGAGAGAGAAGGGGGGCCCCGAGAGAGAGGGACAGAGAGAGAGAGAGGGGGGAGGGGCTAGGTGGCGGACAGCAAGGGAGAGGGGGCGAGGTGGCATGGTGGGTGGGACACACAGCGATGGGGCAGGACGCAGGGAGGGACAGATCAAGTTCGGTCCTGATAGATGAACATCTATTCGTAATACTCCACATCGCTACAGCATTATGTGGGCAAACATTGGCTAATCGTGTTACCAAAAGATGCCAGGTATCTCACTGAATCAGTGTCCAACATAGTGACGAGAAATTAAGTCAATAAATTAATCTTCTCATTTAAAGCTTCTTCACAAAAATGCACATATGTTATTTTGATTAACAGCAAGATAAATTTTTAACGCCTTTATCTTTCTGAAATTGTCTCACCGGCCCCCCATGTAAGACAAAATTGTAATGTGGCCCCGCACTCAAAAAGTTTGGACAACTCTCTTGTATATGGTGCACACTGCTGGTGGGGAAGGGAGTGAATGTTTAAGGTGGTGGATGGGGTGCCGATCAAGCGGGCTGCTTTGTTGTTGGTGTCGAGCTTGCTGTGTGGTGTTGGAGCCACGCTCTTCCAGGCAAGTAGAGAATATTCCTTCACTCTCCTGGCTTGTGCCTTGTAGATGGCGGACTGGCTTTGGGGATTCAGGAGGTGGGTTACTTAGTGCAGAATCCCCAGTCTCTGACCTGCTCTTCTAGCCACAGTATTTATGTGGCTGCTCCAGTTCAGTTTATGGGTTAATGGTAACCCCCAAGTGGGGGATTCAGTGATGGTAATGCCATTGAATGTCAAGGGGAGATGGTTAGATTCTTTCTTACTGGAGTTCGTACTTGTATGGCATTAATGTAACTTGCCACTTATCAGTCCAAGCCTGAATGCTGTCCAGGTCTTGCTGCATATGGACACAGATTGCTTCAGTATCTGAGGAGTTGCGAATGGTACTGAACATCGTACAATCATCAGCGAACATTCCCCACTTCTGACCTTATGATGGAGAGAAGGTCATTGATGAAGCAGCTGAAGATGGTTGGGCTTAGGACACTACCCTGAGGAACTCCTGCAGCATTGTCCCGGGACGAGATGATTGGCCTCCAACAATCATAACCATCCTCCTCTGTGCTAGGAATGACTCCAACTAATGGCGAGTTTTCCCCTTGATTCCCGTTGACTTCAGTTTGGCTAGGGTTCCTTGATGCCACACTCGGTCAGATGCTGCCTTGATATCCAGGGTAATCACTCTCACCTCATCTCTTGAGTTCAGCTGTTTTGTCCATGTTTGGAGCAGGGCTGTAATGAGGTCAGGAGCTGAGTGGCCCTGGCAGAACCCAAACTGAGCATCGGTGAGCAGGTTCTTGCTGTTTAAGTGGCGCTTGATAACACTGTCGACAACACGTTCCATCACTTTGCTGATGCTTGAGAGTAGACTGATGGGGTGGTAATTGGCCAGAATGGATTTGTCCTTTTTGTGTATAGGACATACGTGGGCAATTTTCCACTTTGTCGGGTAGATGCTGTTACTGTACTGGAACAGCTTGGTTAGAGATGTGGCTAGTTCTGCAGCACAAGTCTTCAGTACTACAGCTGGGATGTTGTCAGGACCGATAGCCTTTGCAGTATCCAGTGCCTTCAACTGTTTCCTGATATCATGTGGAGTGAATCAGATTGACTGAAGACTGGCGTCTGTGATGCTGGGGACCTCAGGAGAAGGTCGAAAAGTATCATCCACTCGGCACTTCTGGCTGAAGATAGTTGCGAATGTTTCAGCCTTGTCTTTTGTACTGATATGCTGGGCTACCCCATCATTGAGGATGTGGATATTTGGGCGCCTTCTCTTCCTGTTAGTCGTTTAATTGTTGTCTGCCATTCACGACTCGATGTGACAGGACTGTAGAGGTTTGATCTGATCCATTGGTTGTGGGATCGCTTAGCTCTGTCTATTGCATGCTGCTTCTGCTGTTTGGCATGCATGCAGTTCTGTGTTGTAGCTTCACCAGGCTGACACTTCATTTTTAGCTATGCCTGGTTCTGCTCCTGGCATGCTGTCCTGCAATCTTCATTGAACCAGGGTTGATCCCTGGCTTGATAATGATAGAATGAGGAATATGCCAGGGCATGAGATTACAGATTGTGGTTGAAGGCAATCCTGCTGCTGCTGATGGGCCACAGTGCCTCATGGATGCGTAGTTTAAAGCTGTTCTGAATCTATCCCATTTAGCATGGTCATAGTACCACACAATACAATGGAGGGTATAAAAACAGTAAGTGCTGGAAATACGCAGCAGGTCAGGCAACATCCCGTTGAGAGAGAAGCAGAGATAACGTTTCAGGCCTGTGACCTTTCATCTGTTCTGATGAAAGGTCACAGACCTGAAATGTTAACTCTACTTCTCGCTCGACAGATGCTGCCTGACCTGCTGAGTATTTCTAGCACTTACTGTTTTTATTTCAGATTTCCAGCATCTGTAGTATTGTGCTTTTATTACAATGGAGGGTATCCTCAGCGTGAAGATGGGACTTGGTTTTCACAAGGATTGTGTGGTGGTCACTCCTAATACTGTCATGGACAGATGCATCTGCAGCAGCTAGATTGGTGAGGACAAGGCCTAGTAGGTTTTTCCCTGTTGGTTCCCTCACCACCTGCTACAGGCCCAGTCTGGCAGCTGTGTCATTTGAGACTCGGCTAGCTCGGTCAGTAGTGGTGCTTCTGATGATGGACATTAAAATCCCCTCCCAGAGCACATTCTGTGCCCTTGCCACCCTCAGTGCTTCTTCCAAGTGCTGTTCAACATGGAAGAGTACTGATCAGCTGAGGGAGGGTGGTAGGTGGTAATCAGCAGGAGGTTTCATTGACCATGTTTGACCTGATGCCATAAGACTTTATATAGTCTGGTGTCAATATTGACAACCCCCAGGGCAACTCCCTCCTGACTCTACACCAGCCATCTTTGGTGGGTCTGTCCTGCCGGTGGGACAAGACATACCCAGGAATCGTGATGATGGTGTCTGAGACATTGGATGTAAGGTATGTTTTCGTGAGTATGACTGTCAGTTTGTTGCTTGACTAGTCTTTGGGACAGTTCTCCCTATTTTGGTACAAGCCCCCAGATGTTAGTAAGGAGGACTTTGCAGGGACAGCATGGCTGGGTTTGCCATTGTCATTTCTGGTGCCTGGGTTGATGCTGGGTGGTCCATCTGGTTTTATTCATGCAAATGGAATTTTGCCATTTATTGCTAAAGGAATAGAGTATAAAAGTAGGGAAGTGTTGCTGCAACTGTACAAGGCATTAGTGAGACTTCACCTGGAGTATTGCTTACACTTTTGGTCCCCTTACTTGAGCAATGTAATTGCATTGGAGGCAGTTCAGAGGAGATTCACTAGATTGATTCCAGACATGAGGGGTTTGCCTTACGAAGAGAGATTGAGCAGTTTAGGCCTTCACTCTCTAGGGTTTAGAAGAATGAGAGGAGATCTAATTGAGGTATGTAAGACATTTGAGGGGATTGACAAAGTAGACGTAGAGAGGATGTTTCCTCTGTTGGGGCAATCTAGGCCATAGTTTTAGATACTGGGTAGCAGATTTAAAACAGAAATGAGAAATTACTTCTCTCAAAGAGTCATGAGTCTGTGGAATTCACACCCCAAGAGTGCGGTGGACGCCGGGACATTGAGTAAATTTAAGGAGGAGATAGACAGATTTTTAATTAGTAATGGGTTGAAGGGTTATGGAGAACAGGCAGGAAAGTGGAGTTGAGGCCAAGATGAAATCAGCCATGATCATATTGAAAGGCGGAGCAGGCTCGAGGGGCTGAATTGCCCATTCCTGCTCCTAGTTCTTATGTTCTTAAATATTAACGCTGATGGTCCCTCTGGAAAGTGCAATAGTCTGGTGACCTGCTGTCCTAATTTCTGAAAAACTGTCAGCTACCCAAAATAAAACAATAGTATAATTGACAACAACTTCCTTATTACAATGCAGCAAAGGAAGTAATGCACTTCTAAGTCAAGTCCATAAAAGTTCTGAAATCTTGTGACTGATGAGCAGAAAATTGATGACTTTCTGGGCCTGCCCTAGAATGAGAGAACCTCAGTTTGAAAATCTGTGTCCTTGAGCATGATAATGAAAGCATAATGTTGGAGGACTACCTACTTTGAGATGTTGGGGAGTACAATACTGAATTGGAACAGAGAAAGAAGTTACACTGATATAGTGCCCTTGTATCTGAAAGCACTTCACAGACACTGAAATCACTTTTGAACTGTTACCATTTGTTTTGTAGGAATACATAACCAGTAAGTTGCACACAGCATTGTC
Organism: Heterodontus francisci; assembly: GCF_036365525.1. NCBI lineage: Eukaryota > Metazoa > Chordata > Chondrichthyes > Heterodontiformes > Heterodontidae > Heterodontus > Heterodontus francisci. The sequence continues at coordinate 111,787,770 of NC_090379.1, forward strand.
CCACAAAGTAAATCAGGTACCTAGAAATTGCAATATGGAATCAGGCCATTTGGCCCAATCAGTCTGTGTCTATGATAAATAAAAACTAGAAATGCTGGAACCACTCAGCAGGTCTGGCAGCATCTGTGAAAAGAGAAGAAGAGTTAACGTTTCGGGTCAGTGACCCTTCTTCGGAACGGCTGGGACCAGGAAACTGGAAATTGTCAAAATGACGTAGGGCGTCAGAAGAGTCACGGATGTAGGTGGGAAGAGACTGGACCAGCGGAGAAAAGATAGAGTCTAGATAGGAAGAAATAAGTTCAGTGGGGCAGGAGCAGGCTGACACAATGGGTGTGCCGGGACAGTCCTGTTTGTGGATTTTGGGAAGGAGGTAGAAGCGGGCTGTCCGAGGTTGTTGGAAGCTGTAGAGGGAAGATCTCCAGAGGAGATGAGGTCAGTGACAGTCCTTTGGACGGTGGCTTGATGTTCGGTGGTGGGGTCATGGTCCAGAGGGAGGTAGGAAGAAGTGTCGGTGAGTTGGCGTTGAGCTTCTGCAAGGTAGAGATCGGTACGCCATACAACAACAGCACCACCCTTGTCTGCAGGTTTGATGACCATGTCGGGGTTAGACCTGAGAGAACGGAGTGCCTCAAGTTCAGAGGGAGACAGGTTAGAGTGAGTGAGGGGGGCAGAGAAATTGAGATGACCAATGTCTCGCCGACAGTTTTCAATGAAGAGATCAAGAGCGGGTAAGAGGCCAGGGGGAGGGGTCCAGGTAGAGGGAGAATGTTGGAGGCGGGTGAATGGGTCTGCTGGTCGGTGGGAGGACTGCTGGTCAAAGAAGTGAGCCCGGAGGCGACGGAAGAAGAGCTCAACGTCATGCCGAGCGCGAAATTCATTGAGGTGGGGGCGTAAGGGGATAAAACTGAGACCTTTGCTGAGTACAGAACGCTCAGCACCAGAGAGGGGGAGGTCAGAGGGTATAGTGAATACACGGCAAGGGGTCAGATCAGAAGGGGTGGGGTCAGAGGGAAGTGAAGCGGAAGGAGGATCTGGAGGGGCACTAGTCCCCATCAGCTGCTGGAGCTTGCGTTCCTTAACACCTGAAAGGAAGAAAAAATGTTTTTTGTTAATGCGTCGGATGAGACGAAAGATGAAATGAAACTGCGGAGTAGAACAGTCTGTGTCTATGTTTACCTTCCACACTTTAGCCAGTACTTCTAACCACATTTGGCCAAACTGTTCCCAGATCTATTAAATTACTCTTCCTTTATCCAGCTATCTAATCTAATCTTAAACTTTTGGCCGTCACTTCCTCAGCCAATAAGTGAATTTCACAGCCTCGCAACTCCCAAAGTTTATCCCACCCTCTCTTCAAAATCTCTTACATGTAATCGTCTTATCTGTGGCCCCTCATACTTGACTCTTTAACTACTCGAAACAGTCTGTTTCTATCTACCCTGTTCCATCCTTTCATAATTTTAAGGCGCAGTGGTTAGCACTGCAGCCTCACAGCTCCAGCGACCGGGGTTCAGTTCTGGGTACTGCCTGTGCGGAGTTTGCAAGTTCTCCCTGTGACCGCATGGGTTTCCGCCGGGTGCTCCGGTATCCTCCTGCAGCCAAAGACTTGCAGGGTGATAGGTAAATTGGCCATTGTAAATTGCCCCCAGTGTAGGTAGGTGGTAGGAGAATGGTGGGGATGTAGTAGGGAATATGGGGTTAATGTAGGATTAGTATAAATGGGTGGTTGTTGGTCGGCACAGACTCGGTGGGCTGAAGGGCCTGTTTCAGTGCTGTATCTTAAAATAAAAAAATAAAATATCAAAAAACCCCATGATCTCTCATTTTAACAAAAAAGGACCCAACTTTTGAAGTCTGTCTTCATATTTGTATTTTCTCATACTCGGCAGAATCCTAGTGAATCTGTATTATACTCTTTCTAAAGCCTCAGTATTCTTCCTATAATGTGGAGTCCAATATTGCACACAATACTCCGATCCTATTAAAATTTGTTTGTAGGCTCATCATTACTTCTTAGGTTTTATCACAAACTATAGATTATAAAAAGCAACCTTCCATTAGCTGTTTTTTAACAGCCTCGTTACCCTGAGATGCTGCCTTTAATGTTCTGTGAAGCTGTGAACAAGTATTTCCTTCTGCTTATTCTCACATTCAGCTGTTTAAGGAATGCACGACTGTAATACAGGAAGACTGCTATCAACCTGATCGTAAGCAGCCACTATCTAACTGGAAAATAGCTAAAATGCCTCCTTGCAAAGGTAATTGTCCTCCACATTTCATCAAATCTCCACAGCTTGGAACACAATTTTAAACATTTTCAGAGAATGTGAACGATAAGATTTCAAGCTGGAGAAGCTGCACTCCACAGACTCCATGAGGCCAACAGATTTCTGTCCACTCGTCATCAGATTTCTATATTTGCTGACTTCCTACAAGTGATTTCTGTTATATGCTAATAAAAAGCATTTTGTGCAACTGTAGCAGTTACTTTTTGGGCAGTTGAGACAGAATCCTTCGCAATGTGTTCAGAGCTCTGCTGTGAAACTTCAGCTTATAGTATTTGAAGGCTGAACCCAATCACAGGACATTTGTGCTCTGAGCTGCAGTTCTTTTGAATGAAATGTTTATTGTTCTTTGAGCTTGAAGCAGTCCTGCCCCAGCTTCAAGTTCTGGTTTATCACATTTCTGCAGATGGATGGCTGTGCCCTTCACAGCTAATCCTGCCAAGGAATAAACTGCATGGCAAACGGAGCCTGGGCTGTTCCTTCGCCTTAAAACGACATGCAGCTATTGGCTTGTAGCACTGTTCAGCAGTACTGGTTTATGTCTGGGAAGGGGCAGTTCAGCATTAGCGGTTTATGTCCAGGAGGGGGCAGTTCAGTATTAATGGTTTATGTCCAGGAAGGGACAGTCCAGCATTAGTGGTTCCAGGGGGGTTACACTGCCTACTCTCAGATTACAGAGGGAAAAAATAGTATGGACCTTGGAATAAGTAACTTCATTTGCATGACTTGGTGAATCAGCATTGAATCCCAGTCCATGAACTCCAGTCACCTTATTATCAAGAAACCCTACAACCGATTCTCCGCAGTGCCAGCCTCTGAGATCATTAACCCAGTTCGAGTCAGTTTTCTAGTAATTAGTCATTGTCTGGAATGAGAAAAACATATAAAGTAGATTAAGATCTTCCTCAGTTTGCAGGCAGCAATCAAGTCCAGGTGCATTCGACTCCAGTATCTGAAGAGAAAGGGAATGAGAGCCGGCAGGTTTTGGTGATTATAGTGGAAGCTGGCTGAGATGTTCAGCTAAGGCTAGTAAGTCTGTTTTCTAGGTATTGGTGGAGGAATAAACATTGGTTAGGATCCATGGCAAAACTCCTTTCTTTGAAAAAGTGGCACGGGTTCTTCTGCATATACCCAAAAAGGCATTTGAGTCTTGCTTGAAGATATCATCCAACGATGCAGCACTCCTTCAGTATTACACTGGAATATCAGACTAAACTGTGTGCTGAAGTCTTGTTGGAGAGGAGCTTGAACCCACAACCTTCAAGAGTGCTACCACTAAACCAAGCTAACACTTTCCAGTCAAGTTTACAAAATAGTTATAGATGAGGGGATGGCCGTTCTCAGGTTTAAGGTCTTCTATCCAAAAAAACTACAGTCCCTTCATTGCAGTATCCAACTGTTTCTTAAGTGGTTCAAGGTTTTTGCTTCCATTACTCTATTTGGAGCTCATTCTATGCATTGCCCACTCTTTTTGTGCATAAGGACCTCCTGATTTTAGTTTGAAATTTGTATTTTACTAGTTCAAACCTGTGTTCACTTTTTTTAACATGCTATCTACTGTCTACCAAGACTACTAGTTCTCTTTTGACTTCTGTTACGACTAGTGTGGGAGTAATGGACTGTTAATTCAGTCCCACTACTCCACAGCTCATAGCAGTAGCTGCATGGCGGCGCAGTGGTTAACACCGCAGCCTCACAGCTCCAGCGACCCGGGTTCAATTCTGGGTACTGCCTGTGCGGAGTTTGCAAGTTCTCCCTGTGACCGCGTGGGTTTTCGTCGGGTGCTCCGGCTTTTTAAAGTGTGCAAAGTGAAAACAAACCATCCTGAACATGGCCACATGTCCAGACATAAGTTTCCCTTGTCGTTCAAAAAAAGTTGCTCTGAGGAAGGTCAAACCCCTCTTGGTTTCCTTGAAATTGCTTGCTTTCCTGTCTTTGTACAAGTTCAATTTCCTTTCAAAGCACCCATAAAGGTCAGTTTTTGTAATGGACTTCCTTTCAAAACATTGCAAACATTCCAACAATTTGTAGGTGTCCTAAATGTCCACTGAGCATCCGTTTTTTTGTTTTTTAAAAACACACACAATTCTATGATTTTAATACAAAAACAAAACCTTGTAACACTTCCTTAGCTTTTTCAACACCATTCACCCAATACTTGTGTTTGCTGTTTTTCTTTTTTATGTGCAGTACTTCGTTAGTTTGGCTGGATGCTTACTGGCCATTGTCCAAAAGATTCAGTTTAATGCAATCAAATGTAAAATACTGCACATAGGGAATAAATCAAGGGCGCCACACTACTCCATGAATGATGTTGAAGCAGCTCAGGATGAAGTTGAAAGGGACCTAGGAGTCTTGGTGCATTTGATGCTGAATATGCCCAACTAGTATTGAGTAGCAGTCAACGAGTCCAAAGGAATTCTGAACTGTACAGCCAAAGCAGTAGAATGCTAATCATTATATGCTCAAACTGTATTATACTCTGATCATACTATACCTTGAATACAGTGTCCAGTTCTGTCCACTTACATATTTTGTCCAACTCATTGTCATTTCTGAGCTGCCAGTTTGATGGGGTTCTTTTCTCCCCACCCCCACCTATTTAAAAATAACACAATACTTTCATCAGCCTTGAATTGCTTTTTAACCTCTAACTTCTCGCATATAATTTATAAAAATTGTATTATAATAACCCTGGGTTACCTCTTTTGCAGATGAGATTCCTGTTCCTGCTGGAAACGAGGAAGGGGAGTTGGGAGAGTACAGGAACAAGCTGTTGTGTTTCTTGGAAATTTCAACGCATTATCAGCCCAACAAACTCATCAGTGACTTTCCGTTTGATGGTGAGTGACCAGATGTCTGGACAAAATGTTAATGAACATAACTTGTATAGGTATTTCATTGCTTTGGCCAGACATCTGTAGTGAGTATCTGAGATAGCTGTCCATGGTTACCGTAAAGTTTTGTTAAATTTACAAATGTAACCTGTGAAAATAATGAAGTGTTAATCCTATGGAAGAACCTTCTCCCATATAATTTTAAAAAGAATTGAGTTTGGAGAAAACTGCTAAAGGTTCATAGCTAGCACTAACAACTTTTTACTCAATCAAACCTGTGTTCCCTTGACATACTTTTGCTATTTAATTAGAAATAATACTGGCCCATTCAACAACAGATTTGTCCTTTGCTGTACTCTCCAGCCTTTCAAAATCCAAGCTTAATGTCATGCAGTGACCACTCCTGAATCTATCTTAATCTCTTTTACCCCTTTCAATCTTCCAAGAGTCTTACACTAGGCTCAAATTTGGATTTATATAGACAGTACTGCAGACATCATTAATCTAGATTTGGATTTATACAGGCACTGTTAGACTACGAGCTGCACAACATTAATGTAAGTTTGGGTTTATACAGGCACAGCCCAATCGCAGTCTCTATAACAATGTAGGTTTGGATTTATACAACCACATTTAGGGTAGAGTCTACAGCATTAATTTTGGTTTGGTTAAAATAAGAGACTTGTGTTATGATCAGGTGAGAAAGGTGTCTAGGGGTCCCTCTCAGCCTTCACCTGGTCTTACTGTAACAGGGTTTAATTTTATGCACACTGTTTTGAGTTCCCCCTTGGCGAATCCTTGTTCACTGCTTTCCAATCATAAGGCAAAGAAATGAGCCCAAATAGGCTTATTTAGGTTTAAAGAAGAAAGGTGAAATTTATTAAAACTCAGACTAAAACCTCTAATTTGGTTAACGCTTACGGATACACGCCGCGCCCACACTAGCATACATACATGATACACACATGCAAATAGAGATAGAAAACAGCAGAAGAAAAATAAAGTAAGGTTTGAGGCAATATCTGACGAGTTGTTATGGTTCTTCGAGCTCACTGTAGAGTCCTTGCTTGTAGGTAATTCTTGCTTTTCGTTGGGGCCCAGTATTCTTCTTAAACCTTGTTCACTGTAGGAGACTTTTCTCTCTTGGGGGTTCATGTGTCTTCAGTGGTTTCCAAAGCTGGTGAGAAAGAGATGGGAGCAGGTAGGAGAGAGATGTTCTCAATTCAGAAGCCAGGAGCTTTCTGTCTTCAAAACACTATTTCTCCAATTTAGAACTCTCAGTTCAAACCCTGCAACAGCCACTTAGTCATGTGACTAAACTGGTCTAACCACATCTGTTCTGTGTATTGGGAGCAGGGACTGGTCCTTTATCCCAAACAGTGTATGCTACTATGCAAAGAATGTCCTTCTGGCCAGGCCTGGCAATTCCTTTTATCAGGCCTTTTCTTCCCAGCAACAATTTGAAGTTTAATGTCCATGTGGCGAAGCTAATATGCCACATTCTTGGCAGGTGGGTCCTGCATGATACTTGGGTGGAAAAATTCTATATGTTGTAGTTTCTTCCTGAGTCCAAAACCTTACTTGCCATATTCTTGTTGAATTTTTGTCAAGTTTCCCTTTATAAATTCCTATTTGTGCAGTTATTACAGAAACTACTTGTGCAAACTCGTCATGCTGTTGTTGCATCCTTCCACTCTTGAAGAATTTTGAGTCTCCCAGCTCCTCAGCCCGTTCTGTAAGGGAATGACTTCTCCAATTACAAATTGCCATTGAGTTTTACACTTTAACTGTGAATAATATAAAAAGTATTACATCAAAGTATGATATTAAAGTGGAAACTCAATTATGTATACACACTCTGGTCCAATTATCCTCTGTTTTCTAATCCCACTTCACCTGGAGACTGTATTTAGTCTTAATTTCTTGTGTCCAATGCTGCAGGAAATTTTTTTAAGAGCTATAAATATTACTCTCATATCTTTTGGAATTGTTTCAGCACTCTTTGCTGTATATTAGATCCCTGTTAAACCTTCACATTTTTTCTCCTATTGTATTATATTAGTACTATGGTTAATCACTTGGTAGTACAGAACTTTTGTATTGCTGAAAAAGAGACATGCTGTTGAAGCTTTTCGCCTTGTACTCATCAGGACAGATACAAGAATGCCAAATTTCAAAGGAGGCAAAAATTTATATTGCATGAGAAAAGAGTGCTGGTTGGTTGGCAAGCTGAATCTGGTCAAGGCATTGTCATGACGAATGGACCAGGGAACTCAAAAAAGGCACAAGGCTTAACAGTGTTCCTTTTGTCTGTAGTGGACAGCTCTCTACCGATGAATATATGCAGCTTCTAGCAGGTGAAAGTGAGCCACATTGTGAGGCCAACTGATAAATTAATTGTTAGTGTAATTCTTAGCACACTTGGGATTGCTCAGTAAGTACTGTCCAAGCGCGGAATCAAATCTAATGTTAGACATGGTGTTCTGAGTTTTGCAAGTATGGGCTGGTTGAGTACTGTCGGTACTCTGCCTATTGTGAACAGCCAAAGGGACATGCTGTTTGATGGAATCTGCCAGTTGTTGGGATGTATGGCCCACGTACCTGGCATCACACCGGCACTGAAATGCATGACGTCAGGTCTGCCCAAATAGATGGTGCTGCCATAGGATCACCTCTAGGCCCAGCTCTTGCTAACATTTTCATCGGTTTCCACGAGAAACACGTTTTCTATGGAATGACCCCTAACCTCCTATGCCTTGCATATTTTCGCAACGTAGTTGATGCGTGTGCTATATTTGAATCTGCAGCTACATGTAAAAATTTTGCTTACACACCTTAATGCGCTCCATCCCGTGCTCAAATTCACCTTTGAAGTGGAGCAGTCTAATGAGCTCCCTTTCCTCAAGGTGCTAGTTGAGAAATCCACTAATGGGTTCTCTACTACTGTGTACCGCAAGCCTACCGTCACTGGTCAATATACGCGTTGGGATTCCTGCAGTTTCACATGCTATAAGGTTGGCCTTATTGGCAATCTTGTAAATAGGGCCCTGACCATTTGCTCACCGTGCAAGCTTGACGCTGAAATAATGCGCATCAGAGCTATCCTGTGGGATAATGGCTACCCCGATCAGATTATTGCTCGTTGTGTATCGCACATACTCAAGCCTAAGGCTGCCACTTTCAGACCTGAAAAGTGGCAGTCTACCTCAAGTTATCCTAGAAGGAAACTTGAGTAACAAGTGAAGCTAGCCGTTTCACACTGCTACTATGCAGTAGCAACACAAGTTGTACTGTCCACTAACAGGATGCTGCCATCAAGCCAAAAAGGCATTCTTCCTACCACATAAATGTGATATGTGAATTCCAGTGCCAGTGCAATGCCAGGTACATGGGCAGATCGTATCAAACAGCACGTACCTTCGGCAATAAGCAGAGTACTGACTACTCAGCCAGCCTGTGCTTGCAAAATTCAAAACACAATGTCTTAACATTAGATGTGATTCCACGATTGGGCAGTACTTACTGAACAATCCCGAGTGTGCTAGGAGTTACCCTAACAACCACTTTGATATTATCAGTCGGGCTCGCAATGTGGCTCACTTATGCTTGCTAGAAGCTACATATATTCAAACACAAGGACCTCTTGTCTGCAGGTAAAAGGAACATGTACAGCATTGAACCTTTTTTGAATTAATCAAAAGCGTGGAGGACAGTCGTTCCCTGGCGCATTCTCCATGACAATGCCTCGACCAATCAGAGTCGACTTGCCAACCGATCAGCACCCTTTTTGCATGCAGTATAAATTGTTGCTCCCTTTGAAATTTGGCATTCTTAAATCTGTCCTGATGAGTGCAAGATGAAAAGCTTCAACAGCATGTCTTTTTTTTTTCAGAAATACTATGGTTATTGCTGTTCTGAAGTGTCACCTTCAATTCTTTCTGAGCATTGTCCTACAAGGTCTTCCTCCTTCCTACTGTACATCAAAATTCTCTGCACCATCCCCAATTCTAGTTCATTCTTTAGTGGGTCTTCGGTTTCTGAAATCTAAACTTGGCATTGACTAATCATTGCTTTCTAATTTATCTCATCTTTTCTCTTCAACCATGGTAACTTCAAACTGTCTGCATCTTTCCCTTCACTTCGGGCTGCTCACTGGGGAGAAGAAGAGTGAATCATGTTTGTATTGTATTTCAGGATTGCTGGAGGAGCGAGCATTGCTAATGGGTCGGATGGGTCTACATGAACAAGCTCTTTTTATTTATGTTCACATACTGAAGAATATTAAAATGGCGGAAGAGTAAGTATATCACATTCCATTTCGGGAATTGTGGCATCTACAGTTAAAATTACTGAGTTTTAGGATGTCCTGGTTTTAAGAGTTGGGTTTCTGGACCTTTTTATTTATATAAGTGTTAGGCCTGCAATGTTGGAGTCCATGGGCTCAAATCCAACACTGACCAATGAATGCACTTGACTGCTCCTTGGGTATAGATGGTTCTGCACTAAATGAGAGCAGGCTGGGCTCGTTGTTCATCTTTCACACTTGTGTGTGGATGGGTATGCGTGTGCGTGTTTCTGACAACTAAATAGTCTGCTGAAACATGATGGGGGCAAAGCAGTTTTTGCTTGTTTTGCACTCAGATCCAGCACAATCTAGGGGAATCAGCTAAACCAGTGCAAAGATCAGAGAATTTTAAACGTAGCTGAGTAACACCCAAAACCACTTGTGTTTTCTGAAATCTTTTTACGCTGATGCATGAATCAAGTCCCACCCACAACTGGCCATGCCCCAGGGTGAAATTGTGGAATTGCACTGGTTTGGGAATGCTCTTTAAATTGTGCTAATTTTCTTAGATGTAAAGGCACAAGTGGGAACATTCTAGAAGTTTTTTCATGTCAAAAAATATTTGAATTACTAAAGAACTGATTAGTATTCAGAAGATGGCAGTCCACGGAATTAACAGGTAAATGGCGGCATAAATACAAAAATTGGCTTAGTGACCGGAAACAAATGTGTTGGTGGGTTGATGTTTATCAGACTGGGAGGTGATTTGCAGTAGTGTTCCCCAAGAATACATTTTGGGTCGATTACTCTTTTTAATTTTGTTCTTAAATGGCCTAGACTTGGATGTAGGGAACAGCATTATAAAGTTTGCAGATGATACAAAATCTGGCGAAGTTGTAGATAGTGATTAACATAGGTTTCAGGATGTTATGGACAGGATGTTGAAATGGTAGAAATTTGGCAGATTGAGTTCAAGGTAGAGAAGAGCGTAGTGATGCACTTTGGGAGGACTAATATAGCAAATAGCATATTTTAATGTCATGCTTTTGAAAAGTGTAAATGATCAGAGAGACACTGATGTCCGTATATGTAAATTCTTAAAGGTGGCAGGGCAAGTTAATAGTTGGTTAAAAAGCATATGGGTTACTTGGTTTTCTGATTAGAGGACTAGATGTTAAAAATGGTTTTTTTGGTGATAAATCCATTTTTAGCTGTATTATAAAACTCCATCAGGTCACCACCAACTTTAAAATTTAATTGTGCGTCGCCTGCTTTTTTTTCAGTGCGCGGCCCCTCTAAATTTTTTTGTGCACCACACATACGTGTCATTTGTCACAACTGCACGGTACATTTCAGGTTGGCTGCGCAGCCGTGCGCCCATGCAGTTTAGTGTGAACTTTGGTTACCACTCTTAAATACATCAGGAATACTTTTTTTAATGGAGCAAGATAAACAATTAATTTTTGTTACACTGCCCGATTACGTTGGCTTGTGGAAGATTATATGTTTGTATAACCACCACAATTTCAATCACATTTTGTCTGCAATTTCCTGATTATGTCTGAAGCAGAAATTCTTGGTGTCTAGACATGCACATGAAAGCTGGTTGCTTGAGACAGGTCCAGAGGACTGCTGCCACCTGTTAAATTTACCCCAACAGTTAGAGCTTTCAGGAGAAGAGGAAATTGGGGGCCAGAGGGAAAAACTCCCATGCGTGGATGTACTTTCTCATGAGTCTATTTGAACTTTGATCTCCGCATGTTCAGTGTAACGTACCAGCAATGAAGATGTGGAATCACCTGTTGGGTTAATTTCTCACAAATCTCACCATGTTCTATGTAGCATTGTCCACTTTAGAAAATTGCTTTTTGAGCTGAGTTTACTTGCTTGCACCCTTATCGAAGCAGATCAAAGTGGACTTGGTTTAAATCTGTTGATTTTAATGAGCACCTGTTCTATATGATTTCAGATACTGTCACAAACATTACGACTGGAACAGGGATGGCAACAAAGATGTGAGTACACACTGTGCTAATCCTCCCTGTTCAGTTCCTTGCCCTTATTCTATGTGGAGCATAAATAGAGATTATTGTTTTAAACTGTAGAGGACAGCCTTGTAGCACTTGCCTTGCAGAATCATAACTGAGGGATGGGGCTAAGAGATTAGCTGGGATCTCAGATGGAAAATAACCAGTTTAGCTCTCAACTGCTGTACTCTGGAGTTAAGTGGAGGAAAAGGGGGAGCTCCTCGTAGAATTGGGACAAGTAGACAAACAGTGGTCAGGGCTGTTGTAATCAGCAGTTAATGAGCATGGCACTAATTCATTTGTTGACAAGGAGTAGCAGGGTTTCATGTACTTATGTTACTGGCTTGTCACACATAGCTAGTTAAGTCAATTGAAGGTTTATTAAAATCTGTCAGTTCAATGTTTTAAATAAGCTTGTTTAATCTAGCTCATTCACAGAAGATTGAAAGGTGAATGGTTACGTGAGCAATGTCTTTGTTTCATTTAGGTGTACCTTTCTCTACTACGTATGTACCTGTCGCCACCTGATATTCACTGTGTTGGACCAATCCGGATGGAGATACCAGAGCCACAGGCAAACCTGCAGGCTGCACTGCAAGTACTGGAGCTGCACCACGGCAAACTGGACACCACAAAGGTACTATAAGTGTAGTACCTGGACAGGCAGAGCCGTACATATCAGAAAACCCAAATCTGGACCTAGCAGCACCAATTCTTTAGGCTTTGTCAGCAAGACCAAACTGGCCAATAGAATTATTGCTCTGAAGTGCTAGGTATCTTTGGCTGACATTGAATTTGGCATATGAGGCAAGTGACCTATTTTTGGAGTGCTCTACCCAGTAATAAGGGAGCAAAATTTCCATTACACAACCTCACTTTAATAAGCGCAAATATTATCTCTGTGTTTTATAATTTATATAAAGCGCATATATTCACACGCTCATACATATATTTTATTTATACATCCCTTTATCATGTGTGCAGATCAGCTTAACTGCATCCATGTCCCTTTTTTTTTTGCAACGCTTATTAAACAAGGATACTGCAACTTGACAAAGATGAGCAAAAATGGTTAAATTGTGTAGCCAGCATTCAGTTGTGGAGCTTTGTAGTTCTTGGCTTCCTCGTGTACAATCCTCGTCCTGAAACAAGTATGTAATTAATTCACCCTTTGGTGTACCAAATAGAATGTATCACGCATAGTGAAACAAAAACCAATGCTGGCAGTGGAAAAGTTATTTTTACAACAAAAAAAAGCTCAGTGCTGACAGCAAAAGTTTGCAATTAATCAACCAGCACTTTTTGTGCAACGTTCTATCTTAAGCTGTGTAGCTGCGCAGCAACCCAAAAGTTTCTGCACAGACTGTGCACAAGTCAGCCCCTTTCAGTTATCGTATGCGTGCAAGAAAATTTAAAGGAGCTGCACACTTAAACAAATTACCCACACACTGCAAAAAGAAATAGTTAGAGGGTGTGTTGCTTTCAACTGGTAAAGGCAGTTAAGAGAAGAAATGTGATACCAAGCATCAGGAAGACGAGTTAAGATTGGTCAATTTTGAGGAAACGTTTGAAGGTGGAGAGAGTGAGGGAGTGATTAAAGACCATTCAAGCTCAACTGTTTTACTCAAATTCTTCTATGATAATGGCCAGCTTCATTTTAAACACACTTAATGTTTTGTTCCACTCCTTTGACTGGAACACTGTTCCCAACAATTATCGCTCTGAGAAAAGAAATTTTCCAATATCTGTTTTAACTTCAATTTTTGTTAAATTTATGTTCTCTGGTCATATTTGCCTGATTTTTAAATGATCTTGAGTTTACCTCTTCTATACACTTCAGTATTTTACCTACTTACTGACCTCTATTATAGAACTTAAATTCACTTCATGGTCATCTCCTTTACACTTGAAATTAGCCTGGTTGTTCCTCTCTGCACCCTCCCAATATAAATAAGTGGTGTGGTGACTAAAACTACACAGTTCTTTAGATCTTTAGTGTCACTTTTGTAGCTGTATCCTGATTTCTGCCTATGTGCACTAGCATACCATGAGTTGTTTGACTACATTATCTAGATGTTAAAGTTTCCTGCTAAGTCAATTTATGTTCATAGAATGAATATGTTGATGAACTTATATACTTGGTCTGTTTAAATGTCTTTTAATTATTGTTCAGAGAAATGGTACAGTCAGTGTCCAGTTTTACGAATGGCACTTGTAGAAGATTGAGTCCAATGTAGTTGTGCAATGCTGATTTTTTTTTTTTTGTTGCAGGGTGAGGAGGAAGGAATTGAGATAATTTGATAGTCCCTGGGGTTCAGCTGGGTTTGAGAGGAGAATATCAAGAGTAATTGAAATGCTTGCAAGGTCGGGTTATTGCTCTTTAAATGGTGATCCATATTTTAAAATTCTGATAATTTGCAGGTTAATGGGGTACGTTGTGTGCATAGTGAAAGCTGTTTATAATGCATGTTTGCCAGAAGACCACAACAAATTAACCCTCAAATTATTACCTGCTCAAGGAAATTTCACTCAGCCAACTGGCCATGTTTCATGCGAGCCTGGCCAGTGAGTTTTGGCAACCAGTTCAATTATCAAGGTCCTCCGAGCTGAACCCAATCCTGTTCTTATCCTAGCACTTTCCAGTCAAGGTCAGTATTCACAAAGGATCAAAACTCAGCATTGAAGGTCTTTATGACCAGTTTCATTTCCAGTGGTTCTGATGACCACATAGATGACTGTTGCTACATACTGAGACGATTGTTATGCTATTGTTTCCAGTTATATTCACAGATCAGTATTTCATTGTGTTTATAGGCAGGGGACTTTTGCTTTTTTCTGTAATTTGAAAAAATGTTTCCATAGACTTTGAATCTGCTTCCTGCCAACACGCAAATCCGGGAGATTCGAGTATTTCTGGAGAATGTTCTTGAAGGAAATGCTCAGAGACGGCGCTGCAATCAAGTTATGAAAAGTCTCCTCCATGCAGAGTTCCTTCGTGTAAGTCACTTATCTAACATGAGGACCTAAAGGTTAAAAGCATTGGTTCGAGATAAGCATGCCTAATCCAAGCACAGAACTCCAACGAACAAAAAGCACATCCCATTCCCTCTTACTTTAGAATTCCAGTGACAGAAAAATGAGTTCTGTTACTTCTGTTGTATCAATTCCCAGGGGGAGGCAGTGGTGTGGTGGTAATGTAACTGGACTAGTAGTCCAGAGGCCTGTGCTAATGCTCCAGGGGCATGGGTTCAAATCCCACCACAGCAGATGGGGAATTTTGAATTTAATTAATAAACCTGGAATTAAAAGCTAGACTAATGGTGACCATGAAGCTATTGTCGATTGTTGCAAAATCCCATCTGGGTCACTAATGTCCTTTAGGGAAGGAAATCTGCTGTCCTTACCTGGTCTGGCCTATATGTGACTCCAGACCCATAGCAATGTGCTTGACTCTTAAATTCCCTCTGAAATGGCCTAGCAAGCCACTCAGTGGTATCAAACTGCTACGAAGTCTAAGGAAAGGAATGAAACTGGATGGATCACCCAGCATCAACCTGGACACTGGAAATGACAACGCCAAACCCAGCCCTGTCAACCCTGCAAAACCCTCCTTACTAACATCTGGGGGCTTGTGCCAAAATTGGGAGAGCTGTCCCACAGACTAATCAAGCAACAGCCTGACATAGGCTCCTTCGACAGCACCTTCCAAACCCGTGACCTCTACCACCTGGAAGGATAAGGGCAGCAGATGCGTGGGAACAGCACCACCTGCAAGTTCCCCTCCCAGCCACACATCATCCTCACTTGGAACTATATTGTCATTCCTTCACTGTTGCTGGGTCAGAATCCTGGAACTCCCCTCATAACAGCACTGTTGGTGTCCCTACACCCCAAGGACTGCAGTGGTTCAAGATGGCAGCTTCTCAAGGGCAGTTAGGGATGGGAAATGAATGTTGGCCTAGCCAGCGATGCCCATATCCCATGAACGTATAAAAAAAATTGTGTACTGAGAAGACCCCCAGTGGTTGAAATCACTTCCTATTTAGTCCTCCAGTGGTATATTGAGCACCTTTGATGAACTTGTGGAGGCCACTTGTCCTCACTTCTTCAGAAACCATTGTAAAATCTCCAGTGGGAACTGATTGGTATAGTGGGTATAATCGATGGCCTTTCGCCTCTGTGATTCTAATTCAAATTCATAACAGGCTGATGGGAAGACAGTTTTCTCTAGCTGCAAGACTTTTAAGAGAAATAATTTCGGGCATAGGACCATATCGCACAAGTGCCCCTAATTTGTCAATCTCATCTAGAGATGCTAAGGGATGGTTTGTATGGAAAATGGGAAGAATGTCACATTTCAGTAGTGGGATGCTCTTTTGCTGGAAACCAATGGGGTTGAGTAGAATCATAGAAAATAGAATCATCGAAAGTTTAAGGCACAGAAAGAGGCTACTTGGCTCATAGTGACTGCTGGCTGAAAAATGATCCACTTATTCTAATCTGACCTACCAGCATTGGTCCTAGTCCTGCAGATTATGGCACTTGAGGTGCAGATTATGGCACTTGAGGTGCATATTCAGACTCCTTTTGGATGGGTTGAGGGTCTTTGCCTCAACTACCCTTTCAGGCAGTGAGTTCCAGACCCCCAGCACACTCTGGGTGAAAACATTTTTCCTCATCTTCCCTCTACCTTTTCTACCAATCACTTTAAATCTGTACCCCCTTGTCACTGACCTGTCTGCTAAAGTGAATAGATCCTTCATCTCCACTCTATCCAGGCCCTCCTCAATTTTGTACATCTCAATCAAATCTCCCCTCCTCTTTCTCTGTTCCAAGGAGAACAATCCCAGCCTATTCAATCTTTCCTCATAGCTGCATTTTTCCAGTCCTGGCAACATCCTTGTAAATCTCTTCTGCGTCCTCTTCAGTGCAATTACATCCTTTCTGTAATGAGGTGACCAGAACTGCACACAGTACTCAAGTTGTGGCCTAACCAATGAGTTATACAGTTCCAGCATAACCTCCCTGCTCTTATACTCTATACCTCGGCTAATAAAGGAAAGGATTCCATATGCTTTCTTAACCAGCTTTTCGACCTGTTCTACCTTCAGGGATCTGTGGACATTCACTCCAAGGTCCCTCACTTCCTCTAGACTTCTCAGTATTTTCCCATTAATCGTGTATTCCTTTGCCTTGTTTGATCTTCCAAATGCATCACCTCACACTTTTCTCCTGGTTGAATTCCATTTGCCACTTTCCTGCCCATCTGTCCAGACTATCGATATCTTCCTGCAGCCTACAGCTATCCTGCTCGCTATCTACCACACAGCCAGTCTTTGCATCGTCTGCAAACTTCTTGATCATGTCCCCTACATTTACATCCAAATTGTTAATGTATACCACAAAAAGCAGGGTACCCAGTACTGAGCCCTGTGGAACGCCACTGGGAACAGCCCTCCAGTTGCTAAAACAGCCATCAACAATTGCTCTTTGTTTCCTGCCACTGAACCAATTTTGTATCCACCTTGCTGCATTTCCCTGGATCCCATGGGATTTTATTTTTTTAACCAGGTCCCATGTGGGATCTTGTCAAAAACCTTTCTAAAATCGTGTAGACCGCATCAACTGCACAACCTTCATCTGTCTTCCTTGTTACTTCTTCAAAGAATTCTATCAAGTTGGTCAAACAAGATCTTCCCTCAACAAATCCATGCTGACTATCCTTGCTTAACCTGTGCCTTTCTAACTGACAGTTTATCCTGTCTCTCAGAATAGATTCCAATAATTTGTCCACTACTGAGGTTAGACTGACTGGCCTGTAATTATTCGGTCTATCCTTCTCTCCCTTTTTAAACAGAGGTACAACATGAGCAGTTCTCTAATCCTCTGGCACCACATCTGTATCCAGTGAGGACTGGAAAATGATGGTCAAACCTTTTATTTCCTGTCTTTTAACAGCCGAGGGTACATTTCATCTGGCCCTGGTGGTTTATCAACTTTCAAGGATGCTAACCCGATTAATACTTCCTCTCTCCCTATGTTTATCACATCCAATACTTCACACTCTTCCTCCTTAACTACAATATCTGCATTGTCCCCCCTCTTTTGTGAAGACGGACGCAAAGTATTCATTAAGAACCATACCAACATCTTCCGCCCCTACATATAGGTTACTTTTTTGGTCTTTTATGGACCCTACTCCTTAGTTATCCTCTTACTCTTAATATATTAATAAAACATCTTTGGGTTCACCTTTATTTTGCTTGCCAATATTCTTTCATGCCCTCTCTTTGCTTTCCTAATTTCCTTTTTGAATTCACCCCTCCAATTTCTATGCTCCTCTTGGCTTTCTGTAGTATTGAGTTCTCGGTGTCGGACAAAAGCTTTACTTTTCTGCCTTATCTTACCCGGTAGGCTCCTTGACATCCATGAGGCTCTAGAATTGGCTGTCTCACCCTTCTTCTTTGTGGGAGCATGTTTAGTCTGAACCCCTTGAATCTCCCCTTTGAATACCTCCCACTGTTCTGACACTGATTCACCTTCAAGTAGCTGTTTCCAGTCTACTTTCGCTAAATCACTCCTCAGTTTAGTAAAATTGGCCTTGCCCCAATTGAGAACTCTAACTCCTGTTCTATCTCTGTCCTTTTCCATAATTATGTTAAAACTGACTAAATTATGATAACTACCACCAAAATGCTGTCCCACTGCCACCCCTTCCACCTGCCCATTTTCATTTCCTAAAACTAAGTCTAAAGCTGCACCCTCTTTTGTTGGATTTGCTACATACTGGGCAAAAACGTTCTCCTGAATGCACCTCAAGAATTCTGTTCCCTCAATTCCTTTCACACTAAAACTATCCCAGTTAATATTGGGGTAATTAAAATACCCTACTCTTACTGTCCTGTTTTTGCACTTCTTGGAGATTTGCCCACACATCTGCTCTTCTATCTCCCTCTGATTGTTTAGGGATCTATAGTACACTCCCAGCAATGTGATTTCCCTTTTTTTGTTCCTTAGCTCAATCCATATGGCCTCATTTGATGAACCTTCCAACATATCATCCCTCATAGCTGTAATAGTTTCCTTGACCAAAATTGCCACTCCCCCTCCTTTCTTATCCCCCTCCCTATTGCATCTGAAAACCCTGTAATCAGGAACGTTGAGCTGCTATTCCTGACCCTCCTTAAGCCATGTTTCTGTAATAGCTGTGATATACTGCCACGTGTCTATCTGTGCCCTCAGCTCATCTGTTTTATTTGCTATACTCCTTGCATTGAAATAGATACCCTTGAGCACTGCCAAACTCTTTTTTAAAATTTTCTTACCTTTGTTTCCTCTGCCTTCCATACTCATCTATTAACTTTCTGCCTTCAATTTTCATTTCTGATTTTGTCCTAGCTGAGTCTACTCTCAGGTCCCCATCCCTCTGCCAAGTTAGTTTAGAACCTCCCCAGTAGTGGGAGCTGTACTCTATTCACCCTTGTTCTTCTTGACCATGAATTGTTTAGTGCCGATCTAGTTACCCAAAAAGAAACTACTCTGTATAAGTCACATCTCTCACATTGATCAGTGCAATATTTCAAGAAAAAGAATTAGGTGGGATTAGGGAGCAGGACATTGTGTGGCCTCTTGCGCCTGGATAAGGTGAAAGGCGAGAAACTAAAATTAATTCTTTTGTGAAAAGTTTTAAAAGGCTGCTGTGACCAGTCTGTCTGTATTATTTGGTGTAAGCCTCAGCTCACTGGTAGCAATCTCACCTTCAGGTAAGAAGCTTGTAGGATCATACTGGAGACGAGGACATAATCTAGGCAGACAGTTCAGTGCTGTGCTGAATGAGTGCTGCAGTGTTGGAGATGTCGTCTTTCAGATGAGACATTAAACCATATTATCCCCTTAAATGGATGTAAAAAATTCCCATGGCACTATCTGAAGAAAAGTGGGGGAGTCTCCCTGTTGGCCTGGCCAATACTTCTATCTCAACCAGATAATCTCTTTTTGATACTGGATATTAATCTTGTTGCTGTTTATTGGACCTTGCTGTGTAGAAAAAGGCTGTTGCCATTGGCTGCATTGCACCGGTGACTATACTTCAAAAGTACTTCATTGGCTGTAAGCTGCTTTGAGATATCCTGAGGTTGTGATTGATGGTATACAAATACAAGTTCTGTTCTTTCTCATCTGATAGATCCAAGAGCAGAGGATCTATCATCAGGAAGTGAAATGCATCATAACTGAAGAGAAAGTCTGCCGAGTCTGCAAGAAGAAAATTGGAAACAGGTTTGGTCACTGAACGTTTCTCCCTGTTACAAATAGTTACCTATTGAAATCTGACCATTATTAACTCCCAGGCAATGAGTGGTGTCTGGAATCACCAGGCTTTCGCCAAAAAATAGTAAATTTTGTGCTCTATCCATTTTACCTATGAATAACATCCAGCAGTAGTGATGTATATTTTCACCTTCCAAATGTAGGGAGCCATTTTAGCTATATAACACTAGGGGCGAAGCACTGATGGTGACAGTGGGAGAAGTAACCAGGGATGATGAATTAACATCACAAGAAATTTACTGCACAGGATTTCAAGGTCCAAATGTTCTGCATGCTCCTTTCTGTGTACCCGCTTTGTTGACATCCAGGTACATTG